>NC_053028.1:329989171-330028684 GCF_003073215.2 Triticum urartu | reverse complement strand
TGGATACTTCAAAATATAGATACTAAATTGAGTGGGCAGACATTGACATAGATTGTTCTCATGACTCACCACACAAAAAAGTGACAGTACTGAACAATACAGGGTTCACACACACAAATTAAGTATTGAACAATAGTACTTATTACAGACAAGCAAAGTTGCACTAATTAAACTCTACAGACTATTTCTATCTACCGATCTACGAGATGTACCCCACATAACTGACTAGGCCATGGACTTCATGAGAGATGTCTACCGGCACGATCGCCCTCTCGTCAACCTTGGAGAACCTAACAGAGTGGTCTTTCCACTCATAAACATGACGATGAAGACAGTTTGCATTAGATTTTTCGGGAAGCTTTACAAGAACCACACCCTTCGTAATCGAAGGAACAACTAGGAAATTGTTGTGGTGAAATACACCCTCGAGAACACGCCTGACAACAGTGCTACCTGAAAACACTTGTTCACGACATGTGGCGACAAGGACACATCAGCTGGATAGTTTAGTAGTAGAACTCATCCTCAGGTCTTCCAGTTCACACGTCATGACTTTGAGAACTTCATCTCCACTGCGGACCTGGTTCTAATTAAAAAAACCAAATATTTTATTACTACCTCCGTTCAGAAATATAAGATGATTTTCGATATTTTACTCCATATAAGACTACATATACACATAGAAATGAGTAAACAAAGGCACTAGAACTTGTCTTCAAAGGCATGAGAGCAGAGGGATTACTTGCAATATCCATAACACATGTTACTGAGGCTACTATACTCTCTTCAAAGGCATGAAAGCTAAAATCTTGCATTTCCTATAGCTAGCATTGATGTTCATAAAGTAGTTGAAAGTAATCTACAAGACATCAGTGTTATGTGCAATAATCATATGTATGTCAACCTCTCGCATGTTTTGGTCAAAAGAGCAATTTAGAACCGTCATTTGGCACACAAAAATCACATGCAAGATCACCCAGAAAATTGTACTACTAGTATTAGTACTGCTTGTTAGATGAAAAAACACGATCAAGATCGCCAAAAAGATCGTCAAGAAGAGATATTCCCTGGACTGCCTTAACGAGGGATCCCGGAGAGGGGGGCTAGGACAGGGCGATGGCTTGAGCTTGTTTGTGGTAGTCCCGGCAGGGTCCTTGTGCTTCTTCGTTCCCTGAGCCTTAATGGTTTTGGCAAGAGCCATAGACATCACTTTTGCCGGTGCTCCAAGGTCCATCAAGAAACTGTCAAATAGAAATAAAGGAAAAGAAACCATAATCACAAACCCAATAGAAGAACAGAGAGAGAGAGTTATAGGATCAGTCTTGGGGTTGCAAGACCGGGCCATGGCCAGAAGCAACACCATTGATGCGCTCACCTTTCCTTCTTTGGGAGAGAAGAACAATGGCAGAAGCACATCGGGGTTTTGTTGAAGAAATGAGGAACAAGACGAGGGAGAAGCGATTTGGGGTTTTCTTCAAGAGAGGAACATGAGGGAGAAGAGTGAAATGATGGTTGCTTCGTCCGTCCAACTTACTGCTGGAAAGGTGGGGGTTTTGTGATTTGATGGCTCATTGGGCATTACTGAGGTGCTTCGACCGGTGTAGTCTACCATGTAGTTGTGCAGTCTAGTACGGAGTAATTTAGTGCATGGCAAGTGGACCCCGATGCTGGCTGTCCCACACGTCGACGGAAGTGAATAGAAAGGTTCCCGAAGACTGTCGAGGTGGATCTGCATGGTAGAGCATGTCCACTGTTTCTAAAGAAAAAAATGATTACAACAAGCGTTTCCGCTATTACGACGAAGGAGTGCGAAACACGACACCCACTTGAACTTACATAGTACTCCTACTACTAGGCATGTGCAGTGGTTCATACGTTAGTACTATATAATCTTGTTGCTAGTGTAGTAAGATATGATGATAACAAATGATGTTGTGCGCATGTCAACTATATGAATAGTAATGTAACATACCCCTTTTTGGACTGTCCGGTCGAGAATGAATGGTGAGATCAGTGTTAAAAGAACTAGGTCTACAAAGCACGAAGAGTACCGTGCTACAGTACTCCATGGAACATGAACCATATGAAGCACGAATCAGTGTTAGGCACGGTGTATGAAGGGTGCATGGGAGCAAAAGTTCCGTTCTCGGCCCACTTTTGGGTGTTTAGAAGAGTGCATGAAGGGTGCACGAGTCCACACTAGTAGGTTAACACAAATACACTAGGAGAATGCATGAAGAGGGGTGCTGAGATGAGCATGCATGAAGAGGGAACAACTATATTGAGATCAGAATGCAACCAAACACACCAACATGCTTTCTGCTACACTGACTGATCTGGACCATTTGAGTTTGATCTAACGGTCATGTTGCGCTGAGACATGCACATGCAGAGGACACCTAAACACCATCGAAACCCCGCTGCTTCTCGAGGCGCACGACATTGGTGATGCAGGGTGCCACCGCCCGCAGAGCCCGCTCCAGGTCGACAGGAGCCAGCTCGTCAAAGACGGCTTCCAATGGCACGAATGGATTCCGGCGGCGAAGCCCTAAGAGGATTTGCCCGGCAACGATGACGGTCGCCTGCAACCCCTCCTTGTCTAGCTCCGCCCCCACCGTCGCGCAGAGATGGCTCAGCTCCTCGGAGATATAGGTGAAGAAGGAGATCGGGCCAGGAAGCCACAACTCGTTGAAGTCGACGGGGTGGTTGAACGGGTTTAGCCGGACGGCCGACATGGTCGTGCTAGAACGATGATAGGCATCACGCATCCATGACACGTGTGTGGCAACATGGTCCACCAAGTGGTTGAGGCGATCCTGGACCTCGTCATGATCGGCCGGCTCGCGCTCTAGCCGGCTCGCCTGACTGCCTATTGTATCTCCCGCTTTCTACAGCAACACCTTCGATGCCTCGAACATCTACATCTTTCTGGTGGACGGTTGCCGCTTTTGAAGCTCCGTGAACTCCCGCACATAAAGGAGGAGCATGGCACTCCTCTCCTCCTTGAGCTCACGGAGCTCCACGTCCTTGGCCCTACGCTCCACATCCTTGGCCTGGAGCTCCTGTGTCAGGTGCCTCACCTCAATCTCCATGATCTGGTGCGCCACCATGGAACTAGGTAGAAGCAATTGGGAGAGGAACCTAAGGGGGCGAAACGGCTGAAAGGCAATGCAATCTACGGGAAGGCGGAGGGAGACAGCCGAGGAGTAGGGTGAATCTTTTGGTTTTCACCATGGGAAAACACCAGTCAATGACTTTTAACATCAGGGAGCAGTGGGTTTTATAGGCGGAGTCATCATGACTAATTGCTGCTGCGCCTTCTCCCATCAATCAAAAAAATTCCTGCCGCGCCTGCCGCTCCCAAAGACCAGAGCAACGCCATGGTGGATATTTAAATTTACCTGGCGGCAAGGAGAGAAAAAAGGGGGTGAAAAAACAAATGTGGCGCCTATCGGTGTCAAAACCGGCGGATCTCGGGTAGGGGGTCCCGAACTGTGCGTCTAAGGTCGATGGTAACATGAGACAAGGGACACGATGTTTACCCAGGTTCAGGCCCTCTCTATGGAGGAAATACCCTACGTCCTGCTTGATTGATATTGATGAATATGCGTGTTACAAGAGTTGATCTACCTTGAGATCGTAATGGCTAAACCCTAGAGGTCTAGCTTGTATGGCTATGATAATGAGTGTCCTATCCGGACTAAGTCCTCCGGTTTATATAGACACCGGGAGGATCTAGGGTTACACAAGGTCGGTTACAAAGAAGGGAATCTACATATCCGGTCGTCAAGCTTGCCTTCCATGCCAAGGGGAGTCCCATCCGGACTCGGGTGCAGTCTTCGGTCTTCGTATCTTCACAGCCCATCAGTCCGGCCAATGGCTAACGGGCCGGACGCCCGAGGACCCCTTAGTCCAGGACTCCCTCAGTAGCCCTTGAACCTGGCTTCAATGACAAGGTATCCGGCGCGTAGTGCTGTCTTCGGCATTGCAAGACGGGTTCCTCCTTCCGAATTCTAGAATAGTCTTCGGACGAATTGATCATGTCCGGACCTATAACACACACCACACACAACCGTAGAGAGAATATAATAACACATGAGTCCAATCCGTTGACAACTTTTACAACATGACATCATGTCCATCCGGTCATAATTTCGAACCGTTTTTTGCCTGCCGCTCCACATTTCGAGACACGGTTGCCATTGGCACGTCTTGTCGAAGCAAAGATCGTGTCCCCTTATTACGGGATTCTCATCAATACGGGTGTGGGTAACCCAACCGTGCCATTTACACAGCCCTCGGGAGCAGGCAAATTTTGAGGCGAGTGGGGTGGCGTTTAATATTCACTGCCCTTATAAGGAGATAAGATTCCCCTTTCTTCTCCCACGCCTTCTTTCTTCTCCTGGCCTTACACTATTGAGCTCTAGCACCCAAGTTCTCATCTATTTCCCACTCGAGGAAGCACTCAGCCATGTCCGGATTCAGAGGTCAAGGCAAGTGGATGGCCTCCTCCATCAAGGAGGAGGACATCGCTGAGCTTCGGGTGGCTGGGTACCTGGCGAAGGAAATCGCCCACCATCTTCCAGCCCAAGGACAAATCATTCCAACGCCGAAGCCCGACAAGAGGGTAGTGTTCCTCCCCCATTTCCTCTGTGGGCTAGGGTTTCCACTCCACCCCTTCGTCCGCGGGATAATGTTCTATTACGGGATAGACTTCCACGATCTATCCCCCAACTCTTTCCTCAATATCTCGGTGTTTATCATCATGTGCGAGGCCTTCCTCCGCATCCACCCCCACTTCGGGCTATGGCTCAAAACCTTTAATGTGAAGCCCAAGGTGGAGGACGGACAACACACAGAGTGCGGGGGTGCCATGGCGAGAAAGCTCACCAATGTCCCCTAGCCAAAAGGCACATTCGTGGAGTCTATCAAGGAATGGCAGAAACAATGGTTCTACATCACCAAGCCCCGCGACGCCACCTGGGCCGCGGCTGTCGCATTCAACTCCGGCGCTCCTGTGCGACTTACCTCCTGGGTCGAGAAGAGCCCAAACTGGTGTTCGTCAGACGAGCTGATTGTGCTACGAATGCGCATTCAAAGCATGATCAATAGGGACATCAAGCTCGTCGACATAATTCAAGTGATGTTGGTGCACCAGATCCTCCCTTGCCAGAGCCGAAGCCGCTCTCTATGGGATTTCAACCCGAAAAAGCACCACACCTTGGAGAGGCTCTTCGAAACAGCTCACGAAGATGCCTGGAAGTTGCTCTTCAAGGGTAACGAGATACCGCCGGCCACAGATTCGGACCGCGGCCACGACATAAATCACCTCCCCAATGAGGTATGTTTATTTTCAACACATCCCCTACTTGCTTGTTTCAAGGGTGATATCTAAACTTTTATTATCATTGCTTTTCTAGTACTGGCTGAAGAAGGCGAAGCAGATCTGGTGTCCGGCTCCCCTGCCTGAAGAACCAGTCATCCCGTGCTTAGAGAAGATGCTGGAGCCGGCGCCTTATAAGGCACCAGAGAAGAAGGCCACAGGAAAGGACAAGGGGGTCCGAAGTGGCCCCTGCCGCAAGGGCACTTCGGACGTGACGTCCGAAGACAAGGCCTGTTCCCCCACCACCGAAGACGACAAGGACGAGGAGGAGGGAAGCGGCTCTCCCCTTGATGGGGGGAGGAAGAAGAGGGCAGCCTCCATGACTCTGGAGGCAGATGTGCCCAAGAAGGGGAAGGGCTCCCCTGCGGATAACTCTGCATGGGACGACGACAACAGTCCGGAGGAACGCCCCCGCGCTAAGCCTCGAGCCGCATCGTAAGTACTAAGACTTGTATCCACCCATAAAGGTTCTCCTCTCTACAACAATTAAATGATTGGTTACATTTTATTGTAGTCCGACCCACAACAGCTCCCCGCGATCCTCATCAGGAGGGTCACTGGATTCCAAGGCGATGGCCAGCGATTCGCCGCCAGCTGCTCACTCCCCCAAGGCCAAGGATGATGCGGAGGTGCTGTCCCCAAGGACTGTTCCAGGAGGGGGAGAGGCTCAGGAGGTGCCAGAAGGTGAAAATCCCGTCGCCGGACACCAAGGGGAGTCAATCCCCATGGAGACTAGTGGGGAGGGCCGAACTCAGTTCGACCCTCAGCCGGAGTCAATTCCGGAGACCGAGGCTGCTCCGGAATCCGGCATTCTACCTCCTTCGAAAGAAGGGGCGATGCTTGTTCCCCCGATGACCATTGTCCAACCAGGGGCACCGGATAATCTGCTGGAAGCGCTGCGAGGCGCTTCCATTGTGGATGAGCACCGTGTCCTTACAGGCACGGTAATTGAAAGGGTTCAGTCCGCCAAAAGCGGGCTGACCGAAGCCTGCAGTAGCCTGTTAACAGGTTTTGAGGTAAGCAACACAAAAAAGGAGAAATTCCCAGTGTAGACAGTAGCCCCTGAGACACTGTCCGGTGTTCGAAAAGAAAAAGGCGGGCAGAGGATCAATCTCCTATTGCAGGAAACTAACTAAATTTGTCTGAAAATGTATGTGCAGGCGTCGCTATTGGCCGCGGCCTCACATACTGCCTAAGTCTCTGGACTGAAGCAGAAACTGGCGGAGGCCGAGGAGGAGTTGGGCTGGGTAAAGAGGCATCTCCAAGAAAGACAAGGTAAGTAATGACCTGTCATGGATTCGAAAAAGGGGAAAATAATATGCAATGACCGAAGTATCATGATGTAAACAGAGGCGACGTCCGAGGTCGAGGCCCTGAAAGCGACCCTGGTCGAAGCCGAGGGGAAGGCTGTCAAGGAGCAGGCCGCCCATAAAAGGCTCAAGGCCCGGGTCAACGAAGTCCAACAGGAGCTCGAGGACGCGGTGAAGAAGTGCGATACCTTGGAGCACAACGCGTCGGCTCAAGAAGACGAACTTGCCGAGGCTCGTAAGAGTGCGGAGGCAGCCTAGATTGAAGCCCAAGGCGCCCTCCATGAGATCTAGGAGGCCAGGAAGATCGCGGTGGGTAAGGCATTCAATATGCAATGCAGGAGTGTGAAGAGGCAATTCCTTTTACTAACCCGGATTTGTAGTTCTCCAGGGGACTTTGCTGATCTGCCGCGCAGTGTGTCGGATGCTGCGGAGTTCTTCCGAGCCGAAGAAGGGAGCCCCGCGGAGAAGCTAGTCGCAATATTGCGTGCTAGAACATCCGGTGACCTTCAGCGATCAGCTGAAACAGCTGGTCGAGCTGCACAGGGTGGCCGAACTAGCCATGAAGGATATGATAGTCCGGCTGTGGCCGGCCGGATCTATTCCCAGTAGCTACTTCGGCCTCGTGAAGAAGCTACTAGATGCCTGTCCTCGGCTGGATGTCATCGAGCGATCCATCTGCATCGAGGGCGCGCGTCTGGCCTTCTCTTATTGCAAGGTCTGGTGGGCGAAGCTAGACGCTGTCAAGCTAGTGACTGGGGGCCGCCGGAGGGCAAGGAGTACCACACACCTGAGCGATACTTCGGTGATGTCTTAGAGGGGTCCCACATTGTTGCGGATCATTGTGGGAAGGACACCATATTTGAATGAATGTATTCGAGCTTCCTCTGCCTTGTATGATGAAATAAAGTGTTTATGCAATATAATGCTTGTTATGTTTTTAAATTTTTACTTCCTGTGCAGCCGTGTTGTATGAAATCTAAGGGTTAACCAGTCATCGGCTTTTTCCCCCACGTAGGTAGTACGGGGGTGTTCGGGATGGAATCTAAACAATCTTGATCCAATTAGATGGTCCGTGAAGGAGTTGTTTAGCGCAACGAACCAGGCAACCAGACTATGCGGCTGTAACGCCCTCACTTAGCCATAGGAGTGCGACAATAAAAACATGGGCGCAACCCCTAGAATCCAAACTAGAGTGCTATAAGCCTCTGATCGGGAAGTACCAATCCTTCGCGTAATGCGGAAGAAATCTCCAACGATTTGCAACCTCCGAACAACTGACTGGCTCTCGCCGCATCATGACAGTCAGTTTTCAGCTTTCTCTACTGAGGTGCTCCTTTGGATAAACCAAGGAACAATCGCAGTAGTTCTCCCTTTACTACCTTAGCCGATGTAGCGGAACATAAGGTAGCAAACACAGGAGCCGGGAAACCCAACTATTGACCAAAGACATGATTCGGAGCCAATGCATATAATGCTAAATTCAGGGTGCCAAACTATACTTATAAAAAGTGTTTGGACTTTTGTTGCCATAATGTTGGGTGCTATGGAGCCCCTGGCAACATCAAGCATACCAAAGTGTACAAGTGCTACATGATAGGATTATCCACAGGGGAGCTGAAAAGGAAAAAGGAAAGATAACAGAAAAGGTACAAAAAAGTTGGAGTCCTACAACTCCAGCCGCAAACTGTTCTCATTGTAATTTAATTAGTACGTCAAGGCGCATTGATGCATGTAGTGCGATAAGCAACGGGCTATTTGACATGCTGAAACCAAGGGAGAGCTGCATGAGGCTCCTGAAAAACAAGTAAAGTTATCTTTAACAAAATCACCTAAAAAGTCCCCCATACGTCTGTGTTTCTCGCCGTCTTGGTGTGTTTATCCTTCAAGAGGACCGATGACCAGGCCATCGGATGGTGCCTGTGGGATTGAGACTTGAAAAAGGAAATAAGTAAAAATAAAAGTGTATGTGTATGCGACGTCGGTTGACCCGTATTACGGACCACAAGCTGGTTATTCCTCCGTCGATGCCCATGGTATTTTGAGTGCGTAATTATGTACGTGCGGCACGTATGCCACCACTTGATCGGAACTGCGATGGAGGCCTGATTGCTAGTCGAGCTCCTGACAAGCCGAGCTTTCCTACTGCAGAGTAGTTCGGACCCTCTTAACGGTGTCCGCGGGCTCGGCAGCCGCATTAAGGTTCTGCTTGAGAAGGCCGCTCTATACTTCTGCTACTAAGGCAGTTGTGTGCTCTTTTGTGCCGAGGGAGCATTCCGTATTTCCATTAACCGTTATGACGCTGCGTGGACCGGGCATCTTGAGCTCGAGATAAGCATAGTGTGGTACTGCGTTGAATCGAGCAAACGCAGTTCGTCCGAGCAGTGCATGATAGCTGTTGCGAAAGGGGATGATACTGAAGATTAACTCCTCGCTTCGGAAGTTGTCCAGAGATCCGATGACAACCTCAAGTGTGATTGAGCCCGTACAGCGGGCCTATACACCTGGTATGATTCCTTTGAAGGTAGTCCTGGTGGGCTTGATCCGGGATGGGTTAATGCCCATTTTTCGCGTTGTATCCTGATAGAGCGGGTTAAAGCTGCTACCGCCGTCCATAAGGACGCGAGTCAGGTGGAAACCATCAATTATCGGGTCTAAGACCAGTGCGGATGAGCCACCATGACGGATACTGGTCGGATGATCCTGGCGATCAAAGGTGATCGGGCATGACGACCATGGATTAAATTTTGGGGCGACTGTCTCTATCGCGTAGACGTCCGTGAGCGCACGCTTGCGCTCCCTCTTGGGGATATGGGTAGCATATATCATGTTCACCGTTTTGACTAAGGGGGAAACTTCTTCTGTCCCCTGTGTTCGGTTGCTAGGGCTCTCCATCATCGTCCTCGCCTTACGATCCCTTTTCCCTATTCTCCGCTTTTAATTTGTCGACCTGTTTAAAAACCCAACAATCTCTATTTGTATGATTGGGTGGCTTTTCTGGGGTGCCATGAATCTGGCATGGATGATCGAGTATGCGGTCTAAGATGGATGGGCTTGAATTGTTCTTTTGGAACGACTTCTTCCACTTACCTGACTTAGGACCCCTGAATCCGGCATTGACTGCCGTGTCCTCGGTGTTATCACTGTTGTTTTGGTGCTTGTATCTCTTGCGTCGAGACTTGTCTTTGCTAGTTTTAGCTTCGGGGGTGCCGGCATCGCTTGCATTGTTTTTGCTACGGGCCAACCAACTGTCCTCGCCCGCACAAAAGCGGGTCATGAGTGCCGTGAGGGCTGCCATGGATTTTGGCTTTTCTTGGCCGAGGTGGCGAGCAAGCCATTTGTCGGATACTATGTTTGAAGGCTGCTAGGGCTTCGGCATATGGGCAGTTGACGATTTGGTTCTTTTTAGTTAAGAACCTAGTCCAAAATTTCCTGGCGGACTCTCCGGGCTGCTGAACTATATGGCTTAGGTCATCAGCGTCCGGAGGTCAAACATATGTACCTTCAAAGTTATCGAGGAAAGCCTCTTCCAAATCATCCCAGCTACCAATGGGATTTGCAGGCAGACTGTTGAGCCAGTGCCGAGCTGGCCCTTTGAGTTTTAAAGGGAGGTATTTGATGGCGTGGAAGTCATCGCCGCGGGCCATATGAATGTGGAGAATGAAGTCTTAGATCCACACCGCGGGGTCCGTGGTTCCATTGTATGATTCTATATTCACAGGTTTGAACCCTTCTAGGAATTCATGGTCCAGGACCTCATCAGTGAAGCAATGAGGGTGTGCGGTGCCTCTATATCGGGCCGTATCACGACATAGCTCGGATGGTGTCCGTCTGCGGTTTTCAGCCCGCGCGTGACTAAGTTTGTCACATCTGAATAGATGGCTGTCGACGCGTGTCGAGGCACGCCCTCGCAATCCGTAGATTGATCTAGTGTGTCCTGGTTTATTGTTCAGGGTTTGCCGGAGGTCATATGTATGCCCATGGGCTAATTTACCTCTGCCCGTGCGCTGAGGCGGGGCTGGCTGGTGTTCGGCGTGATTTGCCATTTTGTCTCGACCACATGGTGGTCGGCCCGCCGCATTGTATGATGGAGGTATGTAGTTCGACGCCTCCTCGTCAAACTGAGGTAACAGTTTGTGCTTTGGGTAGCTTTTGGTTGGGCACTTGAGGCCGTACTCTTCGGCTGCTAGGACATCAGTCCATTTATCATTTAGCAGATCTTGGTCAGCTTGAAGCTGCTGCTGCTTCTTTTTCAGGCTCCGTGCGGTGGCAATTAGCTGGCGCTTGAAGCGCTCCTGCTCAAGAGGCTCCTCAGGCATGATGAAATCCTCGGTGCCGAGGCTCACCTTGTCCTCAGAGAACGGAAGGTAATTATCGTCCTCCGAATCTTCGTGCGTGGCCTGTTTACCGGGGCTAACCTGCCCGCCTTCCCGTTCGTCTTGTTCATTAGTTGTATCGACGGGGTCTTCATTGTCTTCGGCACCTTCTGGAGTGTTGTCTTCTCCTGTGTCGGTACCGCTGTCTTTGCTGCAGCGTGACTTAGAGCAGTGCCACTGGCGCCAGCGCTTGGACTGTGTTTTAGAAGGTTTATCCTCAGCGGGATCTTCCTTGTCCTCGCCGCTGTTCTCCTTTGGTGCATGCACCATGTATACATCATACGAGGAAGTGGCCGTCCAGCGTCTGGTGAACGACGGGTTCTGGACCTCTTCTTCTTCAACGTCGTCGTCCATACCGTCGATGTCCTCGGAAGCATAGTCAAGCTCGTTGGTCAAATCCTCGACCGTGGCTATGTAGTGGGTGGCGGGTGGAAAACAAAATTCTCCACCGTCAGCCCCTAGTTCGAGCCGGATATAGTTCGGCTGTGAGTCCTCTGTCAAGGACATGTTCTTTAACGAATTTAGGACATCGCCCAAAGGCGAGTGCTGGAAGATGTCCACGGCGCTGAATTAGAAGATCGATAAACGATCAAGCTCGGCGTCCGTGGGCTCACGTGGTTCGGAACTTTCGGCCGGATATGAGTCCGGAGTTCCGCTGACAGATACGTCGTGAGAGGTTAAGTCTGTATGCGGCTCCAACGCTGTGGAATCTGTGGCTTCCGTGGTGGGGTTGATCCTCCCATCCTTGGGTGGCGCAACTCGCTTCGGATCTAGGGCCGGAGCAGTTAGAGGAGAGATCTCCTGGACGCGGCCTGATGATAGATTTAGGTCATGATCATCGGAGTGGCCGGGAGCGGCTACCACGGTCTCGAATCCGGCGAAGATAAAGTCTCCACAGATGTCCGCAACATAGTTCAAGCTCCCAAATCTGACCTGATGGCTAGGGGCATAGCTTTCGATCTGCTCCAGATGGCCAAGCAAAGTGGCCCGTGATACGAAGCCACCGAACACGAAGATCTGTCTGGGGAGAAAGGTTTCTCCCTGGATGGTGTCATTATTGATGATCAAAGGGGCCATCAAACCTCTTAGTGACAGCAAAGTGGAACTCTCAATGAAAGTACCAATGTCGGTGTCAAAAACGGCGGATCTCGGGTAGGGGGTCCTGAACTGTGCGTCTAATGTCGATGGTAATAGGAGACAAGGGACACGATGTTTACCCAGGTTCGGGCCCTCTCTATGGAGGTAATACCCTACATCCTGCTTGATTGATATTGAGGAATATGAGTGTTACAAGAGTTGATCTACCTCGAGATCGTAATGGCTAAACCCTAGAGGTCTAGCTTGTATGGCTATGATAATGAGTGTCCTATCTGGACTAAGTCCTCTGGTTTATATAGACACCGGGAGGATCTAGGGTTACACAAGGTCGGTTACAAAGAAGGGAATCTACATATCCGGTCATCAAGCTTGTCTTCCATGCCAAGGAGAGTCCCATCCGGACTCGGGTGCAGTCTTCGGTCTTCGTATCTTCACAGCCCATCAGTCTGGCCCATGGCTAACGGGCCGGACGCCCGAGGACCCCTTAGTCCAAGACTCCCTCAGCGGCAGCCTAGCTAATCGGCCGCACTAGCCCAACTAGCTAGCCACCACGCTTCACTGATGTACTCGGCTGGAAAGGTGGGCTATTATGATTTGATGACTCATTTACTTGCTTCGGTGCTACGACCGAGGAGGACCTGAAAACACATGGTAGGGCGTCCCACATCTCGGAAAGGAAGAAAATATGCGTGCACCACCTGGGAGGACCCAGAAACTGCGCGGTAGGGTGTGCCACGTTTCGGCATGGAGGAAAAATGTGCATGTAAAAATATACTGTACCAGACGTACTACCCATGGTTCGACCTTGGGACCTAGCCAGTTGGTCGAAAACACCCGACTAGCCACATAGCTTCATCATGATAACGTGGCATGGAGGATTGGTGTGGTTAGCTCTATCTCGACCAGCCACTACGTCTCTTGTTATAGGTGATTCTTCTATTTTCCAAGTATTTTTTGGTTATAATAACACCGCGACAAGCTTGCGCCGCTCTTCATGTGTGCCCGTGCGTCTAAAGGTTACTAGATGGAGAGGAGCGAGAGATCGCAGATATGGGACCCGCCAGTGAGTGAGTCAACGGTCATGCACGTGTTGACGAGCCACTCCATCTACTCTACTCAACTAATACTGTATAAAATCAAGTTATGCGACAAAGCCAACAACCATTGCTATTTAGGCTATTGATATATGCTTTGTAGTCCAGGTTGCTAGTTTGAATCTCGTCTTTCAGATTTGTTAGTTTTAGGTCCAAATTTGACAAGTGGGACCCTCGTGTGTTGTTTTGATATTTTAGTGTAGGATGGTTTTTTGCACAAGCACTTTGCGCCATTAGACAAGTTACGACACCAGTTACACGTATTTTGCAAGTTTAGGAACAAAAATGACAGTGGCATAGAATATCACATGCACCCCATAGCTTAGATGCTATGGTGATATGAGTTTTTACGTCGTTGGATCTGAGATCCAATGGCTTGGGAGTAGTCTTTGTAATTATGCGCAACTTCCAAACTCTCCAAGGTTTTTTTTGCAAATAAAACATTCAGGCCTCGTGTGTGCCGCTGCATCTTGGATCAACGGCTCCCAGTAGCTCATATTAGGTGCTCCCCGCAGCTTAATTAGCCGCTACGGTGAGACAAGCATCTAGGTTGTATGATTTGTGACCAGATGCCACATGCGTAGTACTTGTACTGTCTACGCAATTCCCAAACTCTTTGAGGCCTATATTGCAAAAACATTCAAACCTCCTACTGTGAGACGTTAGATCTCCCGGGAACTTGTATCACCATAGAATCTATGGTGTGGGAGCACCTCATATTCTCCCGTGCAAGAAAACACTAGGTGCTCTCGCATCTTGGATGCTACAGTGATATGAGCCTCGAGGCCATTCGATCTGAGATCCAATGGCATTTGAGCAGTTTTTGTGCTTGTGAGCAGTGCTCGAACTCTTTGGTGGCTTTTCTACAAAAAACATTCGAACCACCAAGGAGTTGTTGGATCACAGATCCAACGGCTCCAAAGAGCTTGTATCACCAAAGCATCTAAGGTGTGGTAGCACATTATATTCTTCAATACAAGAGAGTATGAGGTCCTCCCTCACCTTAGATGCTACGGTGATACACGCACTACTGCAGGATGCTGCTAATGCGACACTACGACCAGAGACCCTTCAACGAAACTGTGTGCGATGCCATAATCGCAAATGGTGGTGTAAAAAACCCATCGAAAAAGGCGCAAATCATTTGCAATGGAGGATGCATCAAACATGGTTCAGATTTTAGTTGCGTGCGCGACGCAGGGCATACGGTTCAGCTCAATTAACTGTTTGCGATGAGGAGGAACAAAAGAAACGAGCAGCCAGATGAAGGTGTGTGTGATGTACAACATACAGTTCACTTGGATGAACTGTTTGTGATTAGGCAACACAAAAGAAACGGTCAGCCAGATCAAAGGTGTGTGCGATATACAACATGCAGTTCACTCGGATGAACTATTTGCGTTGAGACATGAGAACAAAAATAGTTCAAATGAACCAGATGTGTGTGATACGAGGCAAACATGTCTATAATCAGAAACATGTGCAAAGACCGATAACAACACAGACGATTACTGCTAACAAGCCATGTGTGTTGTGAGCAAACGATTGCTGGTATACAATTGTGAGTGATTGATGAGAACATCACCGACGGGTTCCATTGTTTAGCGTGTGCGATGTGATTTTCTTTGTCCGCACAACATCTACGCTCTGTCTACAGAGCATCAACATATATACTTAAAAAGACAGCATTGCATAACCAAATTAAGCATATAATTACACAAGTGACTACACACATAACATTTCCACACACCAAAGTAAGCAATTACATGCATACTAAAGTAGGAGAAACGAGGATCTAATCATCTACTTATTGTTGCGACGACGCTTTCCATTGATCTACATTCGGCTAGATCACTGGCCGTTTTGGGGAAGGAGGCACTTCCTCATGTCAACGATCCGCCTGTACATGTCGTAGCTCGTGTATGCCTCCTTGGCCGCGTACACGACATGAGCTTTGTTGAGTTTCTCCATCCAGGACGAGTTCCAGGCACGCTTGTCCTTGTTGCACGAATCCTTCATGTCTCTGTAGTAGGGGTCGGTGATGGCCTCGGCGAGGTGAACCAGTGAGTCCTTCTCATGCTCCTTGCTGCCCCAGATCTTGTATTGGCCCTGGATGTCGACAAGATTCTGGCAGGCGATGCCCGTATTCTCGAGCACCTTTACATCATTGGTGATGTCCACCGTAGCGAACATGTAGTTGGGGCTGTTGACAAACCTGGCGAAACGCTCGCAAGGCCTTGTGGCCAGGCAGTAGTGGTAGACGAGGACGTGGTGGCGCATGCACATCTGGGCGACGACGACCTTGGGACAAGACCCGGCACAAGCGCGGGTGTACTCGAGGTCGAACCCGACCACCTTTTACTTCTCCGCGGCAAGCAACATCTCCATGATATGGATGGAGTGCTCCACCTAGACCGGGTCGTTGGTGTACACCACCGAGAGGTCCACGAACCTTCTGTGGGTGTCCACCACGGTACGCATGGTGAACTGTTGCTCGTCGTCGGCAGTCGCTCGGAGCGCCATTGGAGCCGGCAGGATACCCTCTAAGAATTTCTCGTGGTGGGTGTGCTTCTTGCAATGGTGGGGCGCGATCAAAAGGTTGAAGAAACACAAGGGTTAAATGGCTGCTGTAATAAACGGGGGCCGGCCGACCTGTAATCGTCACGTCTTGTCACATCATTCATAGCGGAGGATTCCAGTGCACGCTTGACAACACCGCACCGCATGCGTGGGCTCGAAGAGGCGCCAAATGTATCATTGGTGAGCCTATTCCCGCGCTACCGCGCTGTTTACCGCGCAAGCTTCCCACCCGGCTAGTTTGGCCATGCGTGGGCTAGAAGAGGGACAAATCATGGGCGTTTATTGCCAAAAAGATTTGTAAAAACGAAGTGTGTGTAATGATTTCGGTCATAAGTTTACCCATGGGTCATGATGTCAAAGTTACACAGAAGGGTGATGATGGACACTCGAGTGCGATAATTAATTATGCGCTCTACAGTGCACACGGTGGAAGAAACCAACTGTGTGCAATAATGTTGAAGATCGCAGTTGAGTTAGCTATACAGATTGTGCTGTGAGATCGACAAGGTAAACTGATTCGAGAATGGTTAATAAATTCTAAGAGCATTGCATATTAAGTTCAAAATAGTGCTAGCAATATACGAGTCTCATACGATGCCTGTCGGTGTCAAAACCGGCGGATCTCGGGTAGGGGGTCCCGAACTATGCGTCTAAGGTGGATGGTAACAGGAGGAAGGGGACACAATGTTTTACCCAGGTTCGGGCCCTCTTGATGGAGGTAAAACCCTACGTCCTGCTTGATTAATATTCATGATATGGGTAGTACAAGAGTAGATCTACCACGAGATCGGAGAGGCTAAACCCTAGAAGCTAGCCTATGGTATGATTGTATGTTGTCCTATGGACTAAAACCCTCCGGTTTATATAGACACCGGAGGGGCTAGGGTTACACAAGGTCAGTTACAAAGGAGGAGATATACATATCCGTATTGCCTAGCTTGCCTTCCACGCCAAGTAGAGTCCCATCCGGACACGAGATGAAATCTTCAATCTTGTATCTTCATAATCCAACAGTCCAGCCGAAAGATATAGTCCGGCTGTCCGGAGACCCCCTAATCCAGGACTCCCTCAGTAGCCCCCGAACTAGGCTTCAATGACGACGAGTCCGGTGTGCAGTATTGTCTTTGGCATTGCAAGGTGGGTTCTTCTCCAATTTCCAAGTGATTGTAAATAGTATCCGGCCCCATAAATGTTGATCCTCTTGGCTTCTGTGCCCAATAAGGGCAATTTCTTGAACGAATACGAGGCGCCAGGGCATTTTTGCATTCACCCCCCTAGCCAGATAAATAAATTGTCTATTAAAGGGATTGGGATTCTTAGATCCGATCCACACCATCCTCCCCTCAGCGAGAATCCATCAGAGCGTGTTTCGGAAAGATCCATTCCAGCATGGCCAACCTCCGCAGCTCCTCCTCCCGCCCCCGTAGCCCTAAGCTTGGCGATTGGGAGAGGTGTTCAGTTCCACATAGTCGATTGGTCGAACTGCAGACTAAAGGATTTCTTCCTCCGGCATACATGGTGCCCGTTCGAGCCGGGCTCGCCACCTACAATGGCGGGGAGCAAGCGGAGAACTTTCCATGTCCCTCCATGGGGGAACAGGTTTGCCTTGTTCCTTACTTACTAAGGGGACTCGGATTTCCAATTCATCTGTTCCTCCGCAGGCCCCTGGAGTTCTACGGCCTCCAACTACACAATCTCACCCCTGCCTCCATCCTACACATCGCCGGCTATGTTGTTTTCTGCGAGTTGTTCCTGGGCTGCGTGGCTCACTTCAAGCTATGGAAAAGGCTATTTTGCCTTGTCCCTCGCACACAAAGGGAATCACTTTATCAATTGGCGGAGCCGAAGTATGGCGCATCGCCGATACCGAATATCTGTCCGGTACCCCGAAGAAGCCGTCCGAAGACTGGCCTTCAAAATGGTTTTATATGGAGGACGTTCCCCTTCCAGACCCTGTTCGGCGGGGTCTTCCTGAGTTCAACAATGCTCCTCTGAAGAAGCGCCGAAGTTGGCGCCCACGGAGCCCCCAGGTGGAAGACGACAGAGAAGTCCTCTATCTGATGAACCAGATTAAGGCACTGGCTCAGTCAGGTTTGACAATAACCGAAGTTATGTCGATTTGCATAATGCGGGGAGTGCAACCACTTCAATATCATGGACATCTCTTATGGTGTTTCAACGGGGAGGATGATGCCACCCGCTACGGGCGTAAGGGTCCGGGCGATGCTGCCGCACTAGCCAAAATGCTGTCCGAACTGTTCAAGGGAGAGGAGGAGGAGTTCACCCGCATCAAGCCACGGGACGGATTCTCCATGTACAATCCTCCAAGATGGGTAAGCTATATCCCCTTACTTCCATCTTCCCACGTTTTTCGTTGTAAGTATTCACCTTGCCAATTTACGGCAGGAACTGCGAAAGGCCATAAAGGAGGTCTGCAGCCCTTGTCCACAACCGGAGGACCCTGACCGGGCCCTCGACTCCAGACTCGAAGAAGATCTGGTTATCTCCGTGGAGCTGATAAACCAGCAGTTCTATCAGTTGAGCTGCGACGATGCCATGGTGGCCATTACGGCCGACTATCCCGGGCTGCTCCCTGCGTCGCACGTAAGAAAAACCGAAAAGTACCAACTCAAAAAAGTAGGATCCCCTTTTAGACACTTCACCCACCATATTCACATGGCCTTTTTTACAGGGAAGGCATTCGGGACGCCCTGCAGCAACGCGCCAACAGGAGGCACCGAGGCTAGGTAGGCCAAAAAGGAAGGCGGTTAGGACGGAGACGCCGGCGCAAAGGTACAAAAAACCCCGCTCCGTGGTTGTCGTCTTTCTCAAAATATAATGATGCATGTGTTTCTTCAACAGAAAAAACGCTCGCCGGAATATGTTCGGCGGTGTCGCCGATCACGCTTCCACCAGTCGGGCACCAGGACCGGACACGGATGCAGAAGCTGATATGGGGCAGGCGCCGGATAATCCCCCTACACAGGATGTGGATAGGTTATCTGTTACAAACTCGGAAGTGGAAAGCTCCATGAATCATAGGCGCCGCCGGGCCGTACATCGTGACGCTTGTTTCTCACCAGAGGCGTTTGATGCCTTTAATTCTGGAGAGGCGTACCTCCGTGCCGCTCAAGATGGTCTAGCCAGAGCCATGGATCAGTATGTAAAGGATGTACGGGTGAGTGATTCTGACGATTTATATGTATCAGTAGCCCCTGAGACTTGAAACAGTTAGCAGAACTAATTTAAGGATCATATTTATTGTGCAGGTTCTTATAGAGAAGAATACTAGGCTGTCCCAGGAGCTAGAGGAATGCAAGACCCAACTGCGGGCCGCTATTGCCGTATTGCAGGAACAGAAAAAGCCTCCCGTTGGTAACATTTTAAAGAATGATGATTACCATATATTGCGCGGCGTGGCTGCCGATCTAACAATAGATTTTGCAGATGAATCCAGAGAAAGTCCGGGGGACCAGCATGTTATGCGGCAGCTAGAAGCTGGCAAACGCGTGCTGACTGAGGTTAGGCGGGAGAAAAACAATCTCCAAGATGCCAATAAAAGGCTGAACGTGGAACTAAAAGACGTTCGGGGCCACCTTGCCGACTCCGAGAAGGAGAATAAGAGGCTTCGACGCGGCATTTTTAGTAAGTGCTTGAACGAATCCTTTAAAGGTATTCGGTGAAGAAGCCGACTAACAACGTTATGTCTGTAGGTATGCTAACAGGTCGTCCCGCGGAGGAAATGCCCAGATCTGCGGGTGATCTTCTATCCGAGCTGTCAAATTTGCACGAACAAGTTCGGCAGGTGATGCAGGGTGTTGCCCATGCTTTGTGGCCGTCCGTCTCCCTACCAGAGGGTGTTGCGGAGCTTGCGGAGAAGCTCAAAGGAGCGTGGCAGTGCTTCCGATTATGGAAGATATCCGCCTGCTGACAAGGTGCCAGAGAAGCCTGGGCCATGGTGAAGACGCGATATACCAAAGCAGACCCAATTCACATGGCCGAGGTCGGACCTGTGGGGCCCGACGGAAAAGAAATTCCCGTTAGCTTAGTTTATGGGCATGTATAATTAGCCGCAAAGTATTCCCAACATGATTGTAAGCTAGGCCGCCTGTTGGATGGTATAGAAGAAGAATTTAGTCAGTCTGCGTGACTATGTAATTGAAGTGACATGTATAATGCCTTCTAGCCGGATTGTAGATCATTTGTCGTTGCGGACCTTTTCGCTTCAGCCTCCAGGCCCAATAGTCCGGAGTGTATCCGAATACCCGCTCAGTTATATAAGAACTGAGGTATGCGTGGAGACTAGGCGTAGGGGTCATTAGTGCTTTATCAGACAAGTGCCCAACTAGTTATGTCGGTGTCAAAACCGGCGGATCTCGGGTAGGGGGGTCCTGAACTGTGCGTCTAAGGCGGACGGTAACAGGAGGCAGGGGACACAATGTTTTACCCAGGTTCGGGCCCTCTTGATGGAGGTAAAACCCTACGTCCTGCTTGATTAATATTGATGATATGGGTAGTACAAGAGTAGATCTACCACGAGATCGGAGAGGCTAAACCCTAGAAGCTAGCCTATGGTATGATTGTATGTTGTCCTACAGACTAAAACCCTCCGGTTTATATAGACACCAGAGGGGCTAGGGTTACACAAGGTCGGTTACAAAGGAGGAGATATACATATCCGTATTACCTAGCTTGCCTTCCACGCCAAGTAGAGTCCCATCCGGACACGAGATGAAGTCTTCAATCTTGTATCTTCATAATCCAACAGTCCGGCCGAAAGATATAGTCCGGCTATCCGGAGACCCCCTAATCCAGGACTCCCTCAATGCCATTTCAACAATTGTACCTCAAAAGCTCGAAATTTTACAAGGTTTAAATTCTAGAGTTATATGGCTCAAATTCAAAGATTACAAGGTTCAAACTGATATTAGAAAAGAAATTCAGCTCATCAGCTACAAACTCTCACGTTGATCCGCTGAACATGGATATCAGAGAGGTTCAAACTAATATCACCGCTTGTAAGTCTGGTTTCGAAACCTCACAATTTTTGCAAAGGGGTCAGCCACTGAGGAGTCATGTATGGGGTTGACATGATGACTTCCGATTACTCTGTCATCTGAAGTTCCAAAATGAAATTCAGCATTTTTGGTGCCTACTCCATTCTGCCACACAAGCCGGCGGTGATCAACAAACCATTCATTTTTGTGAAATAAATGTAGGGCGAACCTCATTTCCTTTAGCACCCTTGCTGTGAGAACAAATAACCTGGCAAATATAATCTCTGGTAAGGTCCCTCGGTAGGAGTTCAAAGTAATTTCTGAGAGATGCAGATCTAGGCATTCAATGTGATTGTTATATTGTATCACATTATCCACCACTGGGCCTAACCTTATCTGCAAAAGAAGAAAACATGTTAGTGCCTACATGCAGTTTTGAACATTACTACAGGCCTATTTGGTTTGCAGGATTTGTAAAATGCACTGACATGCCATCTTCGATTTGACATGATTAACATGGGCATTTGATTACATTCTAGAAAAATGTAGCCTTCTTCACAAGAGGTTGGAGTGGATGAAAAGTTCCTTAAGAAAACTAGTACAGATGAATCCAAAGGAGAAATGCTTATTGATTGTAACCATATGTATCAAGCAACCAATATGGGGGGCATGTATGTACTAAAATCCTCCAAAAGAACCTTCAGAAATCATAGTACATTGTCATTGTAAACTTGCAAAAAGGTGTCACAAATTGAACTCCCATATGGTTAACATTTAACAGGAAAGGAACATCATATTGATATATAGCTTCTCCAGGCATGGAAAGCATCTCAGGAAACTGACAACTTGCTTCAGGTTGGGGCCGATAGATTCTAGTGCCAAGACCTTCACTGTGCTCAGTTTCGGGGTCAAGCTTGTCAGAATCATTTTCTGAATGATAGACGAACAAACATCTTCAAAATTAGAAATAATGTTAATTTGTAGAAGGAGAGGTAGAAGGCGGCTGTTGTACCTGAACGGGTGTGGATCCAATAACAAGTTCGGAGTATTTGTGAGACGAGTATCCCACCACTGTCAATTTCAGCGCATAAATGACATTCATTCTTGTTGGACCTTCTTGATCAACTACAAGTAATCTCTCAAGTGCAGGTGTGTCCTCAATGACCATACCATGGTACACATCTTGTGATGTCTTCCTGCCGCACCACCAACACACAAAAATAGTTCAGAGAGTCATGGAGTTGATGTGTAAGGTACTCAACCCATTGATCGCCTAAAGACGAAGGTACTCGAGTGTAGTACAGCCACGGAGCAGGCACTCCATGTCACCATTTGAGAGGCAGACGACGACGAGCTCGAGGTGCTTCAGTCGTGGTAGAATAAGAGCGGGCGCGTCATTAGGGGGGATGTCAGTTCCTGAACTTGGCGACGCGTAGCATGGGCGCGAGGTGGAGTGCGGACGTTGGCAACGACCGCATATGCCCATCATCAAAAGTGAGCTCCTTGAGCTGATCTAGGGCGAGGGATCGGAACCAGTCATCAAGCTTGGCTCGGTCCTTGCCGTTGGAACGGAACTTGCCCATTCTAAGGCCTTTGGTTGGGCCAAGGTGACTGCCGATGAACTTGGAGAACGCATCCAAGCTTTTGCGATAGCCGTGGTAGAGCTCGTGGGTGTCGATGAGGTCGAGATGGATGGAGTTCCATAGGGGGCGCCACCACCGGGAAAGGACGGTTGTCCGCGCCCCATATTTGATTGGGAGGAGGGAGGCTGCTGATGAAGTCTAGTCCTGCTGGAGTCGCTTGTGGTTCTAGCTCGCCCCGCCTCCGCTTGTTGGTAGCCTGGTTCTCCACCTCCGGAGTCTCCTTGTTAGGGGCGCTTTTTGATAGAAATGGGAGTACATGGAATATTTAGTTAAAACAGGGCAATAGAAAAGTGTATTGGTAACTAGAAGTTATTAGGTAGGAATATAGTAAGAAAAGGGAATAACAATTGGTTTCTTAAATACTACACAATTCATTTGAAATTTCTGGGTAAGTCAACATGCAGATAGTTGAAAATAAAACTTACTTTGAACAAAGTCTGGACGGATGATTTTGTCGAGGAAGTTAGCATATATCTCATGAGCAGGCCCTTTTATGTGCAGTGCAATTTTAGTGCCAGCTTTCAGTACATTAAACTTAGAAATTTCTTTCCAAAATCCAGTGCCAAAATAGGAGTCACCACGTTCATCAAGTCCTACAGTAGCAACGATTGTAAATCCATGGTTTGTGTGCAGTATGACATCCATGGAGCCTTGATCTATGTAAAGGGAAAAATTGTGCACTACATAATCTGTTGCATAGCAAGGGATGTGCTGCAGAAAATGGTAGGATTGTTAAAGAAAATATGGTAACATGCAAATATGGGCCCAAATATAAAGAACTGCACAACAATTGAAATCGAAGGACAAAAATCTATAAATAAACAGATAGGCTTAACATGATGTCATGGAAATATGAGAGTAATCTAAAGAACAATACATCATTAATTTGCCTAATATAGAAAGAAGAGGGGAAAAATCCCCTTTGACGTATATGGTGCATGTGGCACCTTTTATCCAAATGTAGCAATATTTATAATATGTTTAGGAAAGTATGCCATGCCAACCGATTTAGGGTGAGATTGAACATACCGCGCACGTCCTCAAGTTATATGGTACAGTGAGATGGAATCTCTGGTGGATGTCGCAAAGTCTTGAAGTGTCGGCGCACTGTACATTCTATGAATGAAAGAAAACCCTCAAATCAGCTGAAATAAATATGAATTGACGACAATTTCTGCCGGTTGATTAAAGGAGGCAGATGAACCGGGATAAGAGATGAGATAATATCTCATTAAATAAGTTACCTTGTCGTCCATGAGAAAGAATGCTTAGTACGGAAGATTCCCCAACCGAGCGGAGCTGGGTCGACCGCGAGCAGTGTCGAGAAAGTTGATGGCAATAGGAGGCAACAAGTGGAAGTGGCTAAATGCGGTGGGCTTTGCCGGCAGCCTGGTGGCGGCGGCAGGCGTCGATCTAAGTGTTTACTGCCACGATAGGCGGTGCCATGGCATAGACGCGGTGGAGCTTGTGCAGGTGTGAATGGGGAACGTACCGGAGGGGGTGGTGGGTGGGGTGAGGGTTTTTGTGACGTGGGGATGGTGAGGGTTTTCTTTTTTCTTTTTTGAATTGGGTGGTGAGGGTTTTCTGTCCCACGAAGAATTTTGGGGGCGACGGTTTGCTAGAGCGAACCGTGTGTGATTGACGCAACAGGAAAAATGAAAGTCATTGCACACGGTTCCATTTTTGGGAACTGTGTGTGATTGACGTACTACCTCCATCCTGGTTTATTGGTCCCCCCTTGTAATTTTTACCAAATTTTGACCAAATATTTAACATACTCAGACATAGATAATAAGTGTACACGTACATAAGCATAGTTCAACCATAAGTACATAGTTCAACCATCATTAAGCATACTCAAGCGTACATAGTTCGATCCATCCCACATCTCATCTCACATGCCGGCATGATCCTGAAGCTTCTCCAGGTACTCGGTGTACGCGCCGTGCGCCACCCTGCGAGAATACTTCTGCTTGAAGAAGCCAACGGCCCATCCTCTTGCATGCGCCAGAACACTTAGATACGTGTCATGAAGCTTCTAGTTGCAAAATGGGCATCCATAGCCGCCATTCCTGGTCCTAATACGCCTGTTATGCATTCCCACATAAAGCTCCCTCGGGATTTGCCTCTTGTACCTCCTCTGGCCATCTTCATCCTCGTTGTCCACATCGT
This sequence comes from Triticum urartu, assembly GCF_003073215.2. NCBI lineage: Eukaryota > Viridiplantae > Streptophyta > Magnoliopsida > Poales > Poaceae > Triticum > Triticum urartu. The sequence goes on along the minus strand of NC_053028.1, from coordinate 330,004,034 downwards.
CAGACAACACCTATACAAATAGTAAAACAAATTTGGCTTCAAATCAATGATTACATGCCGTGAAGTAGGATTAGGAATTTATGGCTATTTATATATACATATCCAGAGATTATGGTTCAATTTTTAAGTAGAGTCGTCTATGTACAAACCAATCTTGAAGAAAATAATGGCACAAACATATGTAGGTCATTCAAAATCAATTGTCAAGTCCTGGCTAGGAATTATTAGCACGAACACTAACCCTACTCGGATTACTAGTAGAAATCATTTGCACAGATGAAACAACTAATCACTTATCACCAGTACCATTCAAACAATCAATACACTACACGGATCTAACGAAACTTACTCAGATTTCATGGATTGGGAGAACATAACCATAGGATTTCTATTCCAGAAGGGGGGAGGCAGGAGTAACCAGAGAAACCCTATGATCTATTTGACACATAAATGGGTAGAGATGACTAACCAGCTGTCCGTTGTCGTTGGAGTCGTCGTCGTCGGAGTGGTCGTCGGAGTCGGTGTGGAACTCCGCCTTCGGTTGTGGAAGCTCGATGGCGTCGACGGCGTCAGAGTGCAGCGATAACTCACCGGAGGCGACGACAACCTCTCTCTCCATCTCCATGCCGTGCGCCGGTGCTTTAGCAGCCCCGACATCGCCACTCCCTCCGATGGGGCTTCTTGGCAGCATCCTCATACACTGACGGCTTTGAGGACTAAGAGCGGCGTCGAGGATGCAAGTGGAGAGAGAGGATTGTGTGTGTGTGTGTGGCGAGGATGGGGGGTGCGGCCGCTCGGGCACACCATTAATATGGAGTAGTGGAGTTGTGGGAGAGAGGCGGGCAGCGGTCAAACCGATGGCTCACCTCCCGGTGAGCCTGCCCACCGGACTGCTGGCATGCCTACTAAAGTTTCACACAGCTACTCACACGCCTCCCAATGACACTGCGCAGTGAGGATGCCTCCGTCAATTCACACACCCGCATGCATGCCTCCCTGTCTGCCTGCGTGGCGGACTGCTCGCATGCGTCCTGTCAACTCACGCCTGCTCGCACAACACACCGGTTGCGCGATAGCATGTATATTGTTTTTCTATTTGGATGATTAATGCTGCCGCTTTATTGCTTAACCAAAGCATGACATGTATCCATTGTTTGTCTAACGCTCACGGTCCGAATAAATAATTCATTTGGGATATTGGTTCCTAATTATTAATAATGTCTCGTCTATAATTAGATAAAGATTACATCAAAACTGGTCTCAAATTTGACAAAAAAGTAAAATGCCACTTTGTATTGGTGTCCATATGACAACACGATAAGTTTCATGAACTTCAAATAAGTTTTTGATGTACTAGAATTTAAAAATCAAGATTCTCAATGTTTGAAATTTGTTGCACGGGGAGTAAACATGCAGCCAGTGAGACACATGTGTTTTTGCAATCCATTTAGGTGCACTGTCATGTGTGCATGTAGCTCAAATTTGTTTTTTTCACATTATACCCGTAGAAAATCAATCAATTAATGTACTAAAACGTCTTAATGATCTCTGTGATTTTTTTGAAATTAAAATGTCCCTTATTTGGTAACATATATGTTCACCACGGGATAATTAATTTAACATGCATCGTAGTTGCGGTGGATTCGCGGTATGTGTGTGTGGGTGTGTGCGTCTGGGGTGGCGGGTGGCTCTCAGTACACTATGAGTTGTGAGCCACCGTGTGGGTTGGCCGTTTTGTTAGGCAGGCCGGTGTCACATCAGAGTCGTGAAATCATTATTTAAAATATTACACAACCCTTTCATACATACATGTTTTGGCCACATGCAATCGATGGTTGTCCTACACGACACTCGATACTCGCGTGTGACGCTTTCTATGGGCCCGCGAGGTCGTTGTCCATCACTTTGATGAACAACCGGCAGTGAGGTTAATTTGACCAGCAAGGTAGAATCTTTTTTGTTTGTGTTATGGTGGTATATAGTACGCGTCGAAGAGGTGGGAGGGGACTAGCATATATACTATACATACATGTCCGCGAACAAGTACACCTCACTCTGTGTCGGGACTTTTTGGTTTCCGAGGCACGTGCCACATCAAAATTGTGAAATTGGCTATTCAAACATCACACAACACCTTTTTGGGCCACATGCATATCCTAGCTAGGACACTCACGTGTGACGCTTCCATCTGTGAGCCCACGAGGCCATCGTCGATGCATGCATGCATCACTTTGACCTACATCGGGACATGTTAATTAATTTCACCATCGACGAGGATTCTTTTGGGTTGTACATATATTACGGCAGTAGCATATAGTATACGTTGAAGAGGAGGGAAGGGGACCATCATATGTAGTACACTTGATGAACCTCGCTCTGTGTGGGTGCATGGTTTACAGTTTTTGAGGCACGTGGAGCATCAAAGTTGTGCACTTTGGGTATTCAACGTATATATGTTTGGCCCACATGCAAAGTGGTGGTGGTTGTCCTCTCGCACCCACTTAAGCGGTTATCAGCGATATCGATGCTTTCCATCTGTTGGCCTGCTTCGTGCATCACTACTTTTTGCCTGACAACAAGAGAGGTTAATTTGACTTAGGAGGGGATTATTATTTTTGCTCTGGGATGACATGCATGATACAGTTTGAGCACACACACATGCATGTGTACGCATGAATCCCTCCCATCGACTCGAAGTGCCTAGTACAACGACACATCATGAACCGATCTCGCTTTGTGTGGGGAGCTAGTGTACGATTTTTGACACACGCGCCACATCAATGTTGTGTATTCAAACATGCATGCACGCATCACCTCCATACATATGCATGTAGTGTTTGCCTTCAAACGGTACACTCCCTCGTGTGGTTACCGGCAACAAGCCTATATATTCGTGGGCCCGCATGGACATCCATGATCACCTTTACCAACAACAAGATAGGTTACCATGGAGAATTCTTCATTTGGTTCGTGTTATCATAGTATAGGTCATGGTGAGATTCAGACCTTAAGTTTGAGCGCATATACTATGCACGCATGCATGCATGAATCCCCGTCGTTGGCTTGAAGTGTGGTGTAACATACATATGCATCCTCAACCTAACCCTCACTTGGTGTGGGGATTCCTAGTTCGAAATCACGGTGCCACATCAAAGTGGTTCCATTGTTACTCAAAAACACACCTCTCCATACATATGTTTGGGCCACATGCATGTAGTGGTTGTATTTGGGGACTAGCTACTTGCGTGATTATTGGCGAGCTAGCCCATCTCCAGGGTCGCATGGCGACCATCACTTTGACCAACAACAAGAGAGAGGTTGTACGACCAAGGTGGATTATTCTTGGTCCGTTTTACGATCCATCTTGGTGAGATATGCCTCTATGGCCCGCCGAGAGAATGAGCGTGTGTGTGTGGGGGGGGGGTTGCTACTTCACACTTTGCTAGGTGAACCTCGGTTGGGGGGATGCATTCATAGCTTAGGATTCCCTTTGTGGCGACACGTAGGGGGCTGCTAGCTACTTCGCACTTTGCTAGGTGAACCTCGGTTGGGGGGCATGCATTCATAGCTTAGGATTCCCTTCGTGCCGACACGGGGGGGGCTGCTAGCTACTTCGCACTTTGCTAGGTGAACCTCGGTTGGGGGGGGGCATGCATTCATAGCTTAGGATTCCCTTCGTGCCGACACGAGGGAGGGGGGGCTGCTAGCTACTTCGCACTTTGCTAGGTGAAACCTCGGTTGGGGGGGCATGCATTCATAGCTTAGGATTCCCTTCATGCCGACGAGGGAGGGGGGCTGCTAGCTACTTCGCACTTTGCTAGGGTGAACCTCGATTGGGGGGGCATGCATTCATAGCTTAGGATTCCCTTCGTGCCGACACGAGGGAGGGGGGAGCTGCTAGCTACTTCGCACTTTGCTAGGTGAATGAACCTCGGTTGGGGGGGCATGCATTCATAGCTTAGGATTCCCTTCGTGACGACACGAGGGAGGAGGGGGGCTGCTAGCTACTTCACACTTTGCTAGATGAACCTTGGTTGGGGGGGAGGGGGCATGCATTCATAGCTTAGGATTCCCTTCGTGCCGACACGAGGGGGTGAGGGCAAGCAATACCGTGCGCTTTGCGAGAGAGGTTCCACATCAAAGTTTCATTTGGTATTTGAAAATCAAACCACCCTTTTGATACATAAATTTGGTGCACATGCAAGTGTGTTCGTATTCTGACCCTCTCCCGCATCATTTTTCACCAAATTTATGAACATTAGACAAGTAGAATGACGCAACAGACACAGTTCACTCAAACTAACCGCGTGCCACGCGGTGCCCCTATCACGCACACATCTGCACAATACATTGGGCTCCAAGAGGCTCCCCCTCTCAAAAATATCTGCTTGCCTCGAGGGTTTTTCAGTTTCATAACACACGGTTGTTATCTTCGGACTGTGTGCGATGTTTCTTGTTCCCAATCCTGCCTGCATCCCTAGAAAATATCTACATGCCTCGAGGGTTTTTCTGTTTCATAACACACGGTTGTTATCTCCGGACCGTGTGCGATGTTTCTTGTTCCCATTCCCGCCTGCAACCCTAGAAAATATCTGCCCGCCTCGAGGGTTTTTCTGTTTCATAACACACGGTTGTTTTCTCCGGACCGTGTGCGATGCACTATCATCAAAATTTTCAATAGCCCGGCATTTCACTCCCGCGTAGTAAAATTTTTAGTACCCACGTCATTTCCTCAAACACCCCGCGCCCCCTCCACACACACACACGCACACACACACACCAAAACATCCTCGGGCGTGCGCGCGCACACACACACACACCCTCCCTCGCTCGAAACCCTAGCAAGGTCCCCGCCGCCGCTGTTGCCACCGCCGCAAGGCCTCCATTGTCAACATCTGCTGGTTTGCCTGTGCAGCTTAACCACCGATCTCCACAACCACGCCACCCTGAGTTTCTTAGATGACGCCTGCCAAACACCCCTTTCCCATAGATCCCCATCCCCATCTCCATCTCCCACTCTAGAGCGTCACAGCCTAAGCCCGGCTACGCTTCCCGTGGAGCTCGAGCAACGACTGTCCCAAAAGAGGTGTATAGCGATCTCTTCGCCCGACGTCGCCGAGGAAGCTGACGACCATTACTAGCGGCAGGCACACAAGTAGTGGGCTACAGTATGTGGGCATGTCTCGACCGCTGGCTACGACATCGAGGTCCTCGACAGCGACGGCCTGAGGCAGGCTATGTCATAGGTTAAGTGGCACACCCCCAACCCCTCGGGTTCAACCGCCATCGACCTCATCCATGGCCCCGCCGCTAATCTCCTCTGGCTCGCTATCAACAATTTGCCATTCTACATCGCCATCGAGCCCCTTTTGTCATTTCTGAAGGACACGTTCTACGACGCTGGCTTGGGATCCACACCTTCCAAATCAGACCTCATCGACGGCGACCACGAGGAGGGCACCCTCTCCGGCTCTTCCAAGGGGAAAGAGCCCATCTGCTCTTCCAAGGGGAAAGCGCCCGTCTGCGACATCAGGGAGGGCACCCTATAGTCGTTCTCTTCCAAGAGGAAGGAGCCCATCTGCGACAACATGGAGCGCATCCAGGGTCCGTGCTCTTCCCACGGGAATGAGCCCATCTGTGACAAGTGAGGAAACCCATGAGTTGTTTTGCCATTCCTCTTCATAGGGGGAAACCCATGATTTGTTTTGTCAAGTCCCTTTTGTAGTGTAGTGAGAATATGTCCAGTTTTAATTGCTATATCTGGTTGTTTGCAATATGCCTTGTTTATTTCAGTTGTTCACAATGTGATGCTCTATATATGCAATTATTTACTGTGCAGTACATTTCATCAATCCAGTTTAAACATACCGATAGGAATGCATATATTTGCTTGCTGTTAAGCCTATTATAGCTAGCATATGCCTCTTTTAAAGTTTTTTGATTGTTCGGTTGTTTGTTGTTAGCATATGTCCAGTTTCAAATGCTATCTTTGGTTGTTCATAGTATGCCTTGTTTATTCCAGTTACTCACAACATGATGCTCCATATGTGCAAGTATGAACTGTGCAGTTCAATTTCATCAGTACCAGTTTCAACAATACCACTATGAATGACTACATTTGGTTACTGCATCTTGTAGTTAACACGCCTTTCCATTTTTATTTAACAATAACCAGTGTACTTAGACCGATACAATACCAGTTTGAATGACTATGTTTGCTTGTTGTTAAATGCTAGGCCTATTGCAGTTAGCACACCTTTCCACTTGTTTTGCTTTACTAGCGTACTTAAACCTGCACACTGAAGCAATCTTTTGGAGATTATTTTGTCTGCCATGGATAATTTTGGTTGATGTTTAGCCTGTTGTGCTTAACATGCTTCTCGATGTACCTACACAGGACAATTTTGGGAACTACTACTGTTTTCTGCTACCTCTTGAGCACTGCGTTGGTTTTCCCTTGAAGAGGAAAGGGTGATGCAGCAAAGTAGCGTAAGTATTTCCCTCAGTTTTTGAGAACCAAGGTATCAATCCAGTAGGAGACTACACACAAGTCCCTCGTACCTACACAAACAAATAAGAACCTCGCAACCAACGCGACAAAGGGGTTGTCAATCCCTTCACGGTCACTTACGAGAGTGAGATCTGATAGAGATAATAATAATAATAAGATAAATATTTTTGGTATTTTTATGATATAAATTGGAATATAAAGATTGCAAAATAAACGGTGCTAGAAATAGCTTGTTGACGGGAGATTAATATAATGGAGAATAGACCCGGGGGCCATAGGTTTCACTAGTGGCTTCTCTCAAGATAGCATAAGTATTACTGTGGGTGAAGAAATTACTGTCAAGCAATTGATAGAAAAGTTCATAATTATGAGAATATCTAGGCATGATCATGTATATAGGCATCACGTCCGCGACAAGTAGACCGAAACGATTCTGCATCTACTACTATTACTCCACACATCGACCGCTATCCAGCATGCATCTAGAGTATTAAGTTCATAAGAACAGCGTAACACATTAGGCAAGATGACATGATGTAGAGGGATAAACTCAAGCAATATGATATAAAACCCATCTTTTTATCCTCGATGGCAACAATACAATACGTGCCTTGCTGCCACTACTGTCACTGGGAAAGGACACCACAAGATTGAACCCAAAGCTAAGCACTTCCCCCACTGCAAGAAAGATCAATCTAGTAGGCCAAACCAAACTGATAATTCGAAGAGACTTGCAAAGATAACCAATCATACATAAAAGATTTCAGAGAAGAATCAAATATTGTTCATAGATAAACTTGATCATAAACCCACAATTCATCGGATCTCGACAAACACACCACAAAAAGAGTTACATCAAATAGATATCCAAGAAGATCAAGGAGAACATTGTATTGAGATCCAAAGAGAGAGAAGAAGCCATCTAGCTAATAACTATGGACCCGAAGGTCTGAGGTAAACTACTCACACATCATCAGAGAGGCTATGGTGTTGATGTAGAAGCCCTCTGTGATCGATTCCCTCTCCGGCGGAGCTCCGGAAAAGTCCCCAAGATGGGATCTCTTGGGTACAGAAGGTTGCGGCAGTGGAAATAGGGTTTCATGGTGCTCCTGGATGTTTTCGTGGTATATGGATATATATAGGAGGAAGAAGTAGGTGATGGAGCCACGAGGGGCCCACGAGGGTGGAGGACGCGCACAAGGGGTAGGCGCGCCCCCTGCCTCGTGGCCTCCTTGTTGATTTCTTGACGTCCACTTCAAGTACCCTGGATCACTTTTGTTCCAGAAATAACTCTCCCGAAGGTTTCATTCCATTTGGATTCCATTTGATATTCCTTTTCTGCGAAACACTGAAATAGGCAAAAAAAACAACAATTTGCACTGGGCCTTGGGTTAGTAGGTTAGTCCCAAAAATAATATAAACGTGTATAAATAAGCCCATTAACATCCAAAACAGATAATATAATAGCATGGAACAATCAAAAATTATAGATACGTTGGAGACGTATCAAGCATCCCCAAGCTTAATTCCTGCTCGTCCGCGAGTAGGTAAATGATAAAAACTAAAATTTTGATGTGGAATGCTACCTAGCATATTTCTCAATGTAATTTTCTTTATTGTGGCATGAATATTCAGATCCGAAATATTCAAGACAAAAGTTTAATATTGAAATAAAAATAATAATACTTCAAGCATACTAACTAAGCAATCATGTCTTCTCAAAATAACATGGCAAAAAAAGTTCATCCCTACAAAATCATATAGTTTGGTCATGCTCCATTTTTGTCACACAAGAATGCTCTCATCTTGCACAACCCTGATGACAAGCCATGCAATTGTTTCATACTTTAGTAATCTCAAACGTTTTTCAACTTTCATGCAATACATGAGCGTGAGCCATGGATATAACACTATGGGTGGAATAGAATAATGATAGGGGGTTATGTGGAGAAGACAAAAAAGGAGAAAGTCTCACATCGACGCGGCTAATCAATGGGCTAGGGATATGCCCATCAATTGATGTCAATGCAAGGAGTAGGGATTGCCATGCAACGGATGCACTAGAGCTATAAATGTATGAAAGCTCAACAAAAGAAACTAAGTGGGTGTGCATCCAACTTGCTTGCTCACGAAGACCTAGGGCATTTTGGGAAGCCCATTGTTGGAATATACAAGCCAAGTTCTATAATGAAAAATTCCCACTAGTATATGAAAGTGACAAACCAAGAGACTCTCTATCATAAAGATCATGGTGCGACTTTGAAACACAAGTGTGGAAAAAAAGGATAGTAGCATTGCCCCTTTTTATTTCTTTCCTTTTTTGGGCCTTTTTTATTTGGCCTTTTTTTATTTGGGACAATGCTCTATTAACGATGATCATCACACTTCTATTTATTTACAACTCAATGATTACAACTCGACACTAGAACAAAATATGACTCTATATGAATGCCTCCGGTGGTGTACCGGGAAGGGAAATGAATCAAGAGTGACATTTATGATAAATTATGCATGGTGTCTTTGCCACAAATACGATTTCAACTACATGATCATGCAAGGCAATATGACAATGATGAAGTGTGTCATAAATGAAATGGTGGAAAGTTGCATGGCAATATATCTCAGAATGGCTATGGAAATGCCATAATAGGTAGGTATGGTGGCTGTTTTGAGGAAGATATAAGGATGTTTATGTGTGATAGAGCGTATCATATCACGGTGTTTGGATGCACTAGCGAAGTTTTCACCAACTCTCAAGGTGAGAAAGGGCAATGCACGGTACCGAAGAGGCTAGCAATGATGGAAGGGTGAGAGTGCGTATAGTCCATGGACTCAACATTAGTCATAAAGAACGAATTACTTATTGCAAAAATCTACAAGTCATCAAAAACCAAGCGTTACGCGCATGCTCCTAGGGGGATATATTGGTAGGAAAAGGCCATCGCTCGTCCCCGACCGCCACTCATAAGGAATAGAATCAAAGAACACCTCATGTTTCAAATTTGTTACACAACGGTTACCATACGTGCATGCTACGGGACTTGCAATATTCAACACAAGTATTTCTCAAATTCACAACTACTCAACTAGCATGACTATAATATCACCATCTCCATATCTCAAAACAATTATCAAGTATCAAACTTCTCATAGTATTCAATGCACTTTATATCAAAGTTTTTATTATATCCCTCTTGGATGCCTATCATATTAGGACTAAATTTATAACCAAAGCAAATTACCATGCGATTTAAAGATTCTCAAAATAATATAAGTGAAGCATGAGAGTTCATCTATTTCTAAAAAATAAAACCACCACCGTGCTCTAAAAAGATATAAGTGAAGCACTGGAGGCAAAAAATTATCTAGCCTCAAAATATAAAGTGAAGCACATAGAGTATTCTAATAAATTCGAATTCATGTGTGTCCCTCCCAAAAAGGAGTGTACAGAAAGATGATTGTGGTAAACTAAAAGGAAAAGACTCAAATCATACAAGATGCTCCAAGCAAACACATATCATGTGGTGAATAAAAATACAGCCTCAGTAAAGTTACAATAGAAGAAGACGAACAGGGGATGCTTCCGGGGCATCCCAAGCTTAGGCTTTTGGTTGTCCTTGAATTATCCTTGGGGGTGCCTTGGCATCCCAAGATTAGGCTTTTTCCACTCCTTGTTCATAATCGATCAATCTTTAACCCAAAACTGAAAACTTCACAACAACAAAACTTAAACAAAAAATCTCATGAGCTCCGTTAGTATAAAAGAAAACAAACCACCAACTTAAAGGTACTGTAATGAATCATTCTTTATTTATTTTTGGTGTAAACCTAATGTATCCAACCTTCTATATGATTCATAAACCTCCGATACTAGCCATAGAGTCATCAAAATAGCAAACAACACATGGAAACAGAATCTGTCAAAACAGAACAGTCTGTAAGTAATCGTGGGTTTCGAATACTTCTGTAACCGAAAAATTCTGAAATAAATTGCTGTACCTACGGAATTATATATTAATCATCTTCAAAAAGAATAACCTAATCGCACTCTCAGTAAAAAATGGCAGCAAAATCTCGTGAGGCACTAAAGTTCTGTTTTTTACAGCAAGCGCAAAGACTTTCCCCAAGTTCTTCCCAAAGGTCTACTTGCACAAGCACTAATTAAATCATAATACCATATCTAAACAGAGGCTAATGAATTATTTATTACTTAACAGAACCAAAAAGCAAGAAACAAAAATAAAATTGGGTTGCCTCCCGACAAGCTATCGTTTAACGCCCCTAGCTAGGCATAAAAGCAAGGATATATCTAGGTATTATCATCTTTGGTATGCAATTATTCAATGGAACACTTATAACCCTTGAGAGTTTCCTTCTTTTTATTAATTATCAAACTCCTAGGCAAGAAATCAAGAAATTCATTTGTAGCAAAAGGTTCCTTAATGATATTGAAGAGGTTGGGGTGAACACTTATTGATTTGAGATCCGCATTTTCCTTACTAGAAGGTTCACCCTTATTTTTAGGAACATGCATTAATTCAGCAATCTTGGTAGTAGGAGGATTTGGAGTATTTTTAACGGGTGAAAAGGCAGACCTTAAATTAGTAATGATATCCTCAAGTTTACCAATTCTTGTGGAATCTTGATATATTCTTTCGTTAACTGATGTCTACTACACAACATTCTTCTTGTAGACGTTGTTGGGCCTCCAAGTGCAGAGGTTTGTAGGACTAGTCAAATTTCCCTCAAGTGGATGACCTAAGGTTTATCAATCCGTAGGAAGGCGTAGGATGAAGATGGTCTCTCTCAAGCAACCCTGCAATAACCAAATAACAAAGAGTCTCTTGTGTCTCCAACACACCCTATACAATGGTAAATTGTATAGGTGCACTAGTTCGGCGAAGAGATGGTGATACAAGTGCAGTATGGATGGTAGATATAGGTTTTGTAATCTGAAAATATAAAAACAGCAAGGTAATGAATGATAAAAGTGAGCGTAAACGGTATTGCAATGCGTTGAAACAAGGCCTAGGGTTCATACTTTCACTAGTGCAAGTCCTCTCAACAATAATAACATAATTGGATCATATCTATCCCTCAACATGCAACAAAGAGTCACTCCAAAGTCCACTAATAGTGGAGAACGAACGAAGAGATTATGGTAGGGTACGAAACCACCTCAAAGTTATTCTTTCCAATCAATCCGTTGGGCTATTCCTATAAGTGTCACAAACAGCCCTAGAGTTCGTACTAGAATAACACCTTAAGACACAAATCAACCAAAACCCTAATGTCACCTAGATACTCCAATGTCACCTCAAGTATCCGTGGGTATGATTATACGATATGCATCACACAATCTCAGATTCATCTATTCAACCAACACATAGAACCTCAAAGAGTGCCCCAAAGTTTCTACCGGAGAGTCAAGACGAAAACGTGTGCCAACCCCTATGCATAGATTCCCAAGGTCACGGAACCCGCAAGTTGATCACCAAAACATACATCAAGTGGATCAATAGAATACCCCATTGTCACCACGGTATCCCACGCAAGACATACATCAAGTGTTCTCAAATCCTTAAAGACTCAATCCGATAAGATAACTTCAAAGGGAAAACTCAATCCATTACAAGAGAGTAGAGGGGGAGAAACATCATAAGATCCAACTATAATAGCAAAGCTCGCGATACATCAAGATCATCACCTCAAGAACGAGAGAGAGATCAAACACATAGCTACTGGTACATACCCTCAGCCCCGAGGGAGAACTACTCCCTCCTCGTCATGGAGAGCACCGGGATGATGAAGATGGCCACCGGAGAGGGATTGCCCCCTCCGGCAGGGTGCCGGAACGGGTCTAGATTGGTTTTTGGTGGCTACGGAGGCTTCTGGCGGCGGACCTCCCGATCTATTCTGCTCCCGGATGTTTTTAGGGTATATGGATATATATATATATAGGAGGAAGAAGTACGTCCTGGGAGCCACGAGGGTGGAGGGCGCACTCCGGGGGGCGCCCCCCTGCCTCGTGCCTTCCTCGTTGCTTCCCTTACGTAGACCCCAAGTCTTCTGGATTACCTCCGATACTAGCCATAGATGCATCAAAATAAGCAAACAACACATGGAAAACAGAATCTGTCAAAAACAGAACAGTCTGTAGTAATCTGTGGGTTTCGAATACTTCTGTAACCCGAAAAATTCTGAAATAAATTGCTGTACCTACGGAATTTATATATTAATCATCTTCAAAAAGAATAAACCTAATCGCACTCTCCAGTAAAAAAATGGCAGCAAATCTCGTGAGCACTAAAGTTTCTGTTTTTTACAGCAAGATCGCAAAGACTTTCCCCAAGTCTTCCCAAAGGTTCTACTTGGCACAAGCACTAATTAAAATCATAATACCATATCTAAACAGAGGCTAGATGAATTACTTATTACTTAACAGAACCAAAAAGCAAGAAACAAAAATAAAATTGGGTTGCCTCCCGACAAGCTATCGTTTAACGCCCCTAGCTAGGCATAAAAGCAAGGATATATCTAGGTATTATCATCTTTGGTATGCAATTATTCAATGGAACACTTATAACCCTTGAGAGTTTCCTTCTTTTTATTAATTATCAAACTCCTAGGCAAGAAATCAAGAAATTCATTTGTAGCAAAAGGTTCCTTAATGATATTGAAGAGGTTGGGGTGAACACTTATTGATTTGAGATCCGCATTTTCCTTACTAGAAGGTTCACCCTTATTTTTAGGAACATGCATTAATTCAGCAATCTTGGTAGTAGGAGGATTTGGAGTATTTTTAACGGGTGAAAAGGCAGACCTTAAATTAGTAATGATATCCTCAAGTTTACCAATTCTTGTGGAATCTTGATATATTCTTTCGTTAACTGATGTCTACTACACAACATTCCTTCTTGTAGACGTTGGTGGGCTCCAAGTGCAGAGGTTTGTAGGACAGTAGCAAATTTCCCTCAAGTGGATGACCTAAGGTTTATCAATCCGTAGGAGGCGTAGGATGAAGATGGTCTCTCTCAAGCAACCCTGCAACCAAATAACAAAGAGTCTCTTGTGTCCCCAACACACCATACAATGGTAAATTGTATAGGTGGACTAGTTCGGCAGAGATGGTGATACAAAGTGCAGTATGGATGGTAGATAGTAGGTTTTGTATCTGAAAAATATAAAAAAACAGCAGGTAATGAATGATAAAGTGAGCGTAAACGGTATTGCATGCGTTGGAAACAAGGCCTAGGGGTTCATACTTTCACTAGTGCCAAGTCCTCTCAACCATAATTAACATTATTGGATCATATACTATCCCTCAACATGCAACAAAGAGTCACTCCAAGTCACTAATAGTGGGAGAACGAACGAAGAGATTATGGTAGGTACGAAACACCTCAAAGTTATTCTTTTCCCAAATCAATCCGTTGGGCTAATTCCTGTAAGTGTCACAAACAGCCCTAGAGTTCGTACTAGAATTACACCTTAAGACACAAATCAACCAAACCCTAATGTCACATAGATACTCAATGTCACCTCAAGTTATCCGTGGTATTATTTACGATATTGCATCACACATTCTCAGATTCATCTATTATCCAACCAACACATAGAACCTCAAAGAGTGCCCCAAAGTTTCTACCGGAGAATCACGACGAAAACATGTGCCAACCCCTATGCATAGGTTCATGGGCGGAACCCGCAAGTTGAGCACCAAAACATACATCAAGTGGATCAATAGAATACCCCATTGTCACCACGGGTATCCCACGCAAGACATACATCAAGTGTTCTCAAATCCTTAAAGACTCAATCCGATAAGATAACTTCAAAGGGAAAACTCAATCCATTACAAGAGAGTAGAGGGGGAGAAACATCATAAGATCCAACTATAATAGCAAAGCTCGCGATACATCAAGATCATGCCAAATCAAGAACACGAGAGAGAGATCAAACACATAGCTACTGGTACATACCCTCGGCCCAGAGGGAGAACTACTCCCTCCTCGTCATGGAGAGCACCGGGATGATGAAGATGGTCAACGGAGAGGGATTCCCCCTCCGGCAGGGTGCCGGAATGGGTCTAGATTGGTTTTTGGTGGCTACGGAGGCTTCTGGCGGCGGACCTCCCGATCTATTCTGCTCCCGGATGTTTTTAGGGTATATGGATATATATATATATAGGAGGAAGAAGTACGTCCTGGGAGCCACGAGGGTGGAGGGCGCACTCCGGGGGGCGCCCCCCTGCCTCGTGCCTTCCTCGTTGCTTCCCTTACGTAGACCCCAAGTCTTCTGGATTGCTTCCGTTCCAAAAATAAGTTCCGTGAAGTTTCAGGTCAATTGGAC
>NC_053028.1:329889171-329984171 GCF_003073215.2 Triticum urartu | reverse complement strand
GCTCTCTAGGTTGTTACGGCACACACGGTTCGTAAAACACAAACATTTGCAATATGCACCAAATCTGAGACGGTTCACAGAGAGGAAATGTGTGCAAGCATGCACACATTTGCCGTTTGCAAAGCGTGTGTGATGTCAGACAATATCACAAATGATGCGGGCAAACTAAACATTTGTGTTAGTTGCCTTCTCTTACACGATTCACAACCATGAACTGTTTCTGATGAAGTATGCATCGTAAACATTGCACCAAAGAATAGCGTGTGCGGTAGTTGTTGTGTACGACGATGTTACGACGGTCCAACGTTTCGTAATCCTGTCCGACACTCGTACGACGATTAGCTAATCTTCTTAACAGTGAACCATTTGTGATGGGCCGCGCATCATACATGTTCTATAATAGTGAACCATTTGTGATGGGCCGCGCATCATAAACGTAGCACCACAGAATACTGAGTGCGATTGCAATGCGAGCAGGAACGAGTAGGAGTACTGTAGGGGCCCTATTCCCGACGGTTTCTGGGTCGTGTGGGAAGGACCCCCTATCGCCCACACTCACTTGGCGATGGTTCCAAATTCCATCGCCAAAAGGGGTTAAAAACCGTTTGTATAGCACCGACGTGCATCAGTGGAGCTTCGAGGTCGTTGGATATGGGATCCAAGGGCATATGAGTAGTTTTTCTACAAATTGTTTGCAATTCTCAAACTCACTAAGGTTTCCTGTAAAAATATTAAGACATCATGTGAGCTTCTATATCTCAGATCTACAAGCTCCAAGGAACTCGTATCTTCATATAGCATCTAAGGCGTGGGGCACATGATATTCTGCCGGGGAGGGGGGGTGCACAACCCATTAGTGTTTGGGAGGGTGTGTGGACAAATATAATGTTCAAAAAATATAATCTAAACAATCCTAAACAGAGCTTCACCATTTTATCTAAGGTCGAGGGGTTACCCATTGACAATCTACATAGCTCCACCTATGCAAGAGGTGTAGTGCGATTGTCTATGTGTGAGAGAGACGACGCGAAAAAGTGAGGCCAATCGAGTCATTTATATAGGGAGATATCGAGTGAGTGTGGCCTAGCATACACTCGAATGTTAAACACAATACACCGAGACATCGTGCGACGAAGCTGTGGTGAGGGCTAGAGGGAGATAGTTACCGAGAGAGTGGCCTAGATAGACTTTGTGTGTGCGCGCACGGTGAAGGTGCTTTACAAAGGCAACACATGTGTCTTGAGAGAGAGAGAGGGAACGTTTGTCATGGAGGGCACGATGAGGTTGTGTGTGAGAAATACATTTGTTGAGAGTGTGAGGGTGGGAGTGACATAAATGGAGATCGAAATGTGAAGAGAAATAATGAGCATGCGTGTGTCGGATACCAATAGCTCTATTAACAAAGAAATGAACATCAATCGATACATGAAGTATCACTACAAAAAATACACTTCCGTGATGATACGTGTTTGTCACAATAGGTCACATTTTCTGTCATGCATGTACATCCATGACGATTTTATGACAGAATCAAGATAGTCATACCTGTGCTATTGTAGAAGTGTTCCATGACATTACCAAAATTATCATCACGGAAGTGTACACTTCCATGATGATAAATCGTGCATCATAGAAGTGCATTCATCAAGGGTAACCGACACGTTGCATCCACCATAACGGGTCGCCGTTAAGCTATTGGGGCCAGTTTTGGATCTGATAACCCGTTAACAGCCCGGACCAATGGGGATTTTCCACGTGTAAAATTCTCAATGGCCAGAGGAACCATGTGTCGGCTCATCTTTGGGACAGATGTCATCCACTCATTGGAACGAAGGCGCCTATGATACGTCGAGACATGGCACGGCCCAACAGAGGCCCATTCCGGCGAAAAGGCCGGCCCATTTTATTTGGTCAAAAGGTAGCGGGCCGGCCCACAAAAAGTCTGTTAACGGCATGTTCGCATATAGCCCATTTATAGCCCGCTAACTCATGACCCGTTACGACCTATCTGAATTAGGCCCGGTAGCATCATTTAGGCCGTCCAATATGATTCCAGCCCGTTGTAACTTTTGGCCCTAGTATGGCCCATGACGCCTTTCGGCCCATATGAGGCCCTTTGTAACTCTTGGCTCATTGACGACCCGTGGTGAAACTGGCCCGTAATGAACAATGTATTGCTTTATACCAATTAATGACCCATTATTCCATTGGGGCATTTCCAGCCCATGTTATCTTTCAGCCTTCTCAAGGCCCATTTATTCTTGGGCTCATTTCCAGCATTTGGTTACTTACGGCCCATTACTGGCCTTTTTTGCTTGTGGGCCAAATTGAGCCCATGGTTACAGTCGGCCCGTTTGTGGCCCGTTAATCTGTTGGACCGTTTTCATAGTGTCATCAAATATGGCCGATTAACGATGGCCCATTATGGTCGGCCCATGAATGAACAATTCCAACTCTAGCCCATTTATGACCCATGATGCGGTCCGTTATTGGCCCATGTTTGGCCAATCGATCATACGACCCGTAGAAGGCCCATTGTTTCTATGGCTCATAGGAGGCCCATGGTCACTGCAGTAAATATGTAGCCCATGGTTATTGTGGCCTAGTTTTAAAAAATAGGTTATTGCGGCCACTAGCAAACCACGGAAAAAGAATTGCACTGACTACAAGCAAACAAATAAACAAGACAACAAGGAAATAAATAAGGAAGCAACTTACGCTAGGCTATCAAGGCTATTACATATATTACATCCACTGGGCATCAAAGTTCGCCACAAATGCAAATATAGGGAACAAAGCAGCATATAAAATACACTGGTTGTCAAAGTTGGCGACCAGTGCAAATAAACTATGCAGCAAAACAAGTCCAGAATTGAAACCACTTCAGAAGAGCTCAAGAAATAATATCCTGGGTACCCATAAAGTTGGCAAGATGCTTAGAAAGCTTATTAACTTTCTCTTGTTTGGCGCTTAAATCCTCCAGCGCTTGTTGTTGCACCAGGAAGTATGCATCTGAATTTTGCAGAACATCTGATCGATGTCTTTCAACTTGAAGTTGAGAGTCAAGAAGCCGAACTGATTCAGGCAGCTAGTTCGAAGAGCTGGTGCCAGCAGTAGTGGCCAGTAACTCGAACACTACATCAAGACAGGACTTTGGGGTTGTCTCAGTGTCTTCAATATAGTTTTTATCAGCTTTCTTGGAGACTAACAGGGATGTCTCACTCTCTTGAACCTTATCTTCATTACTTCCTTTACCATTGCATAACAGGGTACTCTTCTCCAATATTTTATCCGCATTCTAAAAGAGAAACAAACAGACACATCACATGTTTACCATGTTGTATATGAAACTCATTTTCGTAAACCAGTTCAGTAGTAAGGTGGACAAGATAACAACATGAAACAAACATATATCTATGTAGTATGGTCACTGTATTGTCTATATCATTCTAGTTTATGTTGCCAAATCAAGATCGAGCCAATTAAAATCATACCTATTTAAGACAAAGCAGCATAGACAGAATATGAGCGTGGGAACCTACACAACAATAACAACACTTGTAATGTGCATGGCATGAGAACATGACTGTTTATCCAATTGAAACTGAAATCAACATAGAGCAAGTTACAACAACAAACATGTTCAAGAAAAAGTTTTAAAACATACCTATTGCAGCATTGGAGTTCCAATTACATCCTTCAAATTTGAAATTAGTTGGTATGAGTAAATACAATGATGCAAGAGCAAAGGAGTATGAACCATAACTACGGAACCTGACCTGAGAACAATTCTTCTGCTTTAAGCGTTGGCTTCGGGTTCGGAGTGGTGGTCCTCGTGCTTTGGGCACTGCAGTTGCCTTACTAACTGCTCGTGTTTGGGTGCTCTGTGGTGGAGACGGTGTTGGGTCAATTGGAACTGGGTTACTATCTGCTGGGGTGCGGGTTAGAAGGGGTGTAGCTGATTCTCTGTCCAACTGGGTAGGGGTACAATCTGTGTGAGTCTGGGTTATGTATGGTGGGGCTGGTTCTTGGGCAAGTACAACAATGGTTCTGTTTGCATCGACAGGTAGCACGATCTTTTCTGAAGACGTTGTTTTTACTCCCATAGATACTGCCATCACCCCTCCAATTCAAATGGCTGATAAACAAGATAAGTAATTGAATGTACATACATTGTAAGATAGACAAGTGCAATGGATAGTAGGGAAGAAAACATGGCATGATATAATT
The DNA here is from genome assembly GCF_003073215.2 of Triticum urartu. NCBI lineage: Eukaryota > Viridiplantae > Streptophyta > Magnoliopsida > Poales > Poaceae > Triticum > Triticum urartu. Next base: position 329,979,941 of record NC_053028.1, on the reverse strand, counting down.
CACATTTATGTTGTCTAACCAAACAAAATAGCATGACATAATTTCACATATATGATGGCTAATTAAACAGGATAGCATGACACAATTTCACATGTATGATGGCTAACTAAACAGGATAGAATGACATACTTCAAAATATGATGACTATGTAAACTGGATAACATGATATAACTATACGATGTGTCTATTAAAGTGGTTGGCATGCCGTAATTCACGAACATGCCATCGATGGAAACATGATGGCATGATATAATTCACGGATAGAATGACATAATTTAGAATATGATTACTATATAAACAAGATGAGATGATATAACTATATTATGTATTTAGAAAATGGGTTGGCATGCCATAATTCAGATACATACTGTCTATGTAAACATCATGGCATGATATAATTCAAATATATGATTTATATACTAAGCAAGTGAGCAGAGGGCAATCGCATATATGATGTGTCAACTAAGGAGATGAAATTCAATATTGTGTATATGATGTAAAAACTAAGCATTGCAAGACAACATATGCATGATATGAGTAATATAACCCTGCCAAGTTTGAGCATACACCTCAGGGGGATAATAGGACTAGTCATGTGCCTCTGAATCCTCCTCGAAGGAGCTATCTGTAACCAGCAAGATATCTACTTCAGCAGGTAGCATTGTCTGCTCTGAAGACCTTGTTTTCACTCTAGATTTCTCTATCACCAATTCAAATGGCTGATGCATAGGAAGAGCAGTTCAATATACAAACATTGTCGACAAATGCAATGAGTAATACAAAAAATGGACGACATGATTTAATTCATATATATGACGCTTGGCTAAACAACATGACATTGCATAATTCACATACATAATGCATTGCAACAAGATAGCATTGCATAATTCACATATATAATGTCTTGCAACAAGATGGCATTGCAAAATTCATATACATGGTAATTAGACACTAAACAGGTGACATTCACACAAAGCATGTCTAAACTAAGAAAATGACATGCCAATGCAAGACACCAATGCACGATATGAGCAATATAACCCTGACAAGTTAGAGCATGCATCTCGGGGGGGAGGGGGAGGGGAATAGGACTGGTCATCTGTCTTTGAATCCTCCTCTAAGGAGCTATCAGTAACTAGCAAGACATGCGCTTCGTCATATAGCATTGTCTGTTCTGAAAGGCCTTGTTTCCACTCCAGATTTTTCCATGACCGTGTCGAATGGCAGATGCACAGGAAGAGTAATTGAATGTACTAAAATTGTTGACAAATTTAATACGTAATAAAAAATGATGGCATCATATAATTCACATATAAGATGACTGGCTAACTAGGGTGGCATTGCAAAATTCACATATATGATGCCTGGCTAAACAAGATGGCATTTCATGGTTCACATATATGATATAGGAACTAAACAGATGTTATTCACACAATGCATGTCTAAACTAAGTAGATGACATATTTTATGTATAAAGTGAGCAATGCAAGGCACCATATGCATGATATGACCAACATCGGCATGCCAAGTTAGAGCAAAAGACCTCATGGGGTAAATAGGAGTGGTCTGCTCCCTCTGAATCCCCCTCTGAACTATTGTTATCTTCCTCTTGATTATAGTCTGGAATGCGGGGAGAGGGGGTTGCTTTTGCATAGACCATGGAGCGACGTCTGCATGAAATTTTATTGCCACGCAAGGCTCGCCTCTTTTTCTCTACATGTTTAGTACCATTGTGTACAATAACTGACATGCGTAGGAATTAAACGTAGTGAGATTATGTAAGGAGTGCATGCACAAATCCAGAGTGACGGTAGCAAACTGTGGATAGACCCAAAACTAATGATAGCAGGAAGATAGTAGCTTTAGTTAAAAATACAGATAATGGCTCCTTTAATGTTTGTTTCCACCCAACATGAAACTCATAGTAGACACCCGAGATTAACCAGACAGTAGACATATAGTATTGATTTTTGCCCTAATATGTACCCCACAACCATTTAAAAACTCAAGTTTGAGCATTAGTTTGGACCTGACTTGGAGTCTAATCGGTGAACAGGACGATAAAGTAGCATGTCATCATATTAAGCGATGCATAACGTAAGCAGACACGAAATAGTGCGATCTCTCTTGCGGACCCATGTAGTCCTCAAGGTCATCTGCTCAGTTGATGATGGTAATGCAGTTGTCGTGGCTGCCAGCGGTGGGGAAGAAGATCTGAGGCGGCAAAAGACAGTCTGGAGGGCGGATCCCTGCTGTGGTGAACCCTTCCATCGTTGGAATGGCCGAGCTGGGGTGGAACACAACGCAGCAGGAGCGGGACAAACCACACAAGGTTTTCTTTGACACATATCTGCAACATAAGTAATTGTGTAACGGCTTGTTTGAATTTGAGGATTCTAACAATGTAGGGATAGGAAATACACATGAATAGGATAGGAATGCACATGACTTAAAAACACAGGATTTCTGCCAATCTAGGTGTTTGGTTCACAAGAATTGGAAGATCATAGGACGCAAAGAAGCATGGTGAGATTAAGTCAAACCACAAGAAAATGTATGGTTATAATGCTATTATGCTACTATCTCTTAGTCTTGTGCTTCATGAATAGGAATTTGAAAAGGAGGAGAAGTGGATATTAAAATTCCTATGGGTTTTCTTTCAAGGAGACACTAAAGGAACAAATCCTATAGTTTTCCTTTGCTCCATTCCTTTGAACCAAATGCATGAATAGTAGTACCATAGGGAACTTTCCAATTCCTATGTTTTTCCTTCACTTTTCCTTTCAAGCACTAGCGATTCTAGTAGGCAGGCTTGAGCATGGAAAATCCTACACTCAAAAAATGTTTTTGTGCTACTTCTACTACTTTCGACCCAGGCCACTGCCCTACTAGCTCAACTCCCAGGCCCATCTACAAATGCACAACTCAAGCACACAGATATAAATAATGATGGCATTCAAGAGAGTCCATCACGGATAGCTAAGTTGCCTGGTACCTCACTTCTTTTCATATAGTAGGAGAAACTAATCATATTGCACATTACTACGTGTGCTCAGTGGACAATATATACAACATCTAGAGTAAAAAAGCGATGTAACAAGTGTACAATCTCTTTGGAAAACCATGTCGATCTCAGTGTGATTGGGTTGGTCGGTGAGGATGCTCTGGCTGATTTGGCTGTCGGAGGAGGGGAAGAAAAATCTTAGGCGTCTGGAGATGGAGCCGGGGGCACTGCTACGCTATGATGGAGGGTTTCATCGTTGGAGCAGCTCTGGTGAGCTGTACGATGGCGAGGCTGAAGCGGGACAAGAGAGACAATGTTAATCTGAGTGGAATTCTAATAGGATCTCCAATATATGACGTAAAATACATAACCACGATGTGCTAGATGTAAAATACATCAGCCGCTCATCTCTGAACTTAACTGTTGAAACTGGATTTAACTGTCAAAATGAAACTGAATTTTGCTATCGAAACTGAATTTTACTATTGAAACTGAACACACTAGTAGCAGAAAAGCAGTAGCAGCAGCAGCAGCGCCCGGAGTAGCAGCGCGTGCGAGAGACGGGGCAGCTGGTTGTGTAGTAGCATCTCGGGTAGCAGCTGCAGGGGCTCGAGCGAGAGCAGGATCTGCTGCTCGTGCTTCAGCAGCGCGCGCAATAGTAGAGCAGCAGCGCAAGCAAGAGCAAGAGTAGACCACGCAGGGTACCGAGAGCAAGAGCAGAGCAGCAGCCCGAGCGAGAGCCAAAGTAGCAGCAACTCCTACTGATGTGGACGTTGCCGCTGAGGGAGAGACGCCATGGAGGAAGTGGCCGGCGACGCCGCTGTGGATGGAGCCGCGCCATGTCGGCTCAGGACCGAGCGCCGACAGTACGTGAGATCGAATCAAGAAGAAAATGCAGCGATTAGTGTAGAACCTCTTTGGTGGCGCCGATTAGGCCTTAGCTTCATCCGAGGAATCGGTGATGATGCTACTCTTCTGGCGGTGCAGGTGAAGACGGTGGTGTGGGAATGGAGGTGGCGTGAAAGACGAGGGGAACGTCGGGGCAGCTCCTTGGAGGTGGAGGACGGGGTGGCTGAACCGGCGGGACGACGAGATCGATGATGGATCCTCATCCGGTGTGGTGGATGAGGGAAGTCGAGGTGTTGGTATGGACAATGTCGTCGGGGAAGAGGCTCCGGCCGGGTGGCGGACGGAGGAGGTTGTGGGGCTTCACGGGTTCTCACGGCCTCGATGTATGAATGGGTGGACGGATCGGATGGGAGGGGGAACCATGGCATAGGGATGCGCTTGTCCAAAATGTGGGGTAAGTTACGAAAGTACCCCCACCGATTTGAGCTAGGCGGTTCTTTCAATACAGGGGTATCATGGGCATTTCGTGTGTCAGGATTTCGCAGGAGGTGGGAGTTTTCACGCGTGTTGTAATTTTGGGATAGCAAGGCGCGGGTAGAGATGGAGGGAGTTTTTGGAGCACAACAAGACAGAGATATATCTTAAAATTTCGAGGTAACAAGGCGCGGGTTGAAAAGGCAGGAGTTCCGCAACACGATAGACATAGATGCTAGCTTGAAATTTCGGCATAACAAGGCGCGGCTTGAAATTTCGGGAGAACAAGCTTAACGTGTACAAACAAAGAGAATTCGCACCTCATCACTAGAGATCCATGTCCCGTTTTACTATATTACTAGAAATGCATTCAAATACAACAACAAAAAACTAAAAAAAACCGGGACAACAAACATAATGTGTATAGTACCAAATCAATTTGCACTTCCCTCAACAATAAAAAACAATTCATGTTGTCTAGCATATGGACTAAATTTGAGTACATTTTCCCTATTTGAATGGGATTGTACTCAGGTTAGCTATACAACCATCTAAATATTATCTTTACAATACATGACATGAATATAGGAGTAGTAAATTCCTATATAAATATGAACTACATGTACATACGATCTCAAATTCAAATATATGTATCCATTTTATGTTGAATTCATATCGTAGTACATGTGTGCTCTAACTAGATGTTCGGAATCTAAACCATGTATGATACTACGTACAATGTGTTTAATACGCACAACACACACACACACAAACACCATTTAGACTAGTAAGGTACACGTGCATTGCACGCATGAGATTTGGCAACCAAATTATAAATAAATACCACATTATAGCATGTAAGCTTCGAGTCATATATGCATGATGTAGATGTTTTTTTAATTCTTATAGTTCATCTCATTCAAAATCATTTAGTTTTTATAAAAAAGCTAATCTATTTTAAGATTCACGGAATGGTGCATTGTAAAGCATAAAGTAAAAACAAATAATGGCAATTCATGTAGATTTTTTTGGGTAATTATGATATGGAAGATTCTAGAACAAAGGAGAAGTGCTTGTGTTTTGAGATTTGTGTGCAATATGCTTAAGTTCAACCAGGGTGTCTTCTAGATTGTACATGTGGCAAAATCTGGTGGAATGTAGATGATATCCAATGGCCATTAGTGCTCGGATTTGCCATCTCTACACCGTCGGATTGGCTTCATCCAACGACCATCTTTCAAAGTTATTCGCACACTATATAGGGGTATAGACTAGTAAGGTACACGTGCATTGCACGCATGATATTTGGCAACCAAATTATGAATAAATACCACATTATAGCATGTAAGCTTTGAGTCATATATACATGCTATAGATGTTCGTTTAATTCTTATAGTTCATCTCATTCAAAATCAATTAGTTTTTATAAAAAAGCTAATCTATTTTAAGATTCATGGAATTGTGCATTGTAAAGCATAAAGTAACAACAAATAATGGCAATTCATGTAGAAAAAATTGGGCAATTATGATTCGGAAGATTCTATATATCCAGTCAGGTCTCACCCTCTTTCCCACATACACATCGATCAATCTATACCTCTCTATATAGGACTACATAGCTAATACACCCACATTATATATCCATCGTCCCCCTCTCACCATCCATGCCTTTTGCTTCATCTCTCGGACGCGCGCACAGTGGCGAAGACAGGGGCAGAAAGGGCCCTGCCCCCTAACATCACTATATATTGAGGCTAATATGAATGTGAACAGTAGATCAATTGCTGGTAAAATGGTTTTAGTTGATGAATTGGCCCTCCTCGTAAAGGATTAGCAATGCTTGGCCCCCTAGCTCATTTATTTTTCATGGCTCCGCCATTGCGCGCAACCACATACTTGCCCCCTCCCTTTAAATATTGATACGCCTCCAACATATCTACTTTTACAAACACTTTTGACCTTGATTTGGACTCTAACTTGCATGATTTGAATGGAACTAACCCAGACTAACGTTGTTTTCAGCAGAATTGCCATGGTGTTATTTTTGTGCAGAAATAAAAGTTCTCGGAATGACCTGAAAATTCCCAAAGACACGTTTTCGAACTTATAAAAAAATACTGGCGAAATAATCAGCGTAAGGGGGCCCACACCCTATCCACGAGGGTGCAGGGCGCGCCTCCCCCCCTGGGGCGCGCCCCCTGCCTCGTGGGCCCCTTGAGGCTCCACCGACGTCAACTCCAACTCTATATATTCACGTTCGGGGAGAAAAAAATTGGATAGAATGATTCATCGCGTTTTATGATACAGAGCCGCCGCCAAGCCCTAATCTCTCTCGGGAGGGCTGATCTGGAGTCTGTTCGGGGCTCCCGAGAGGGGAATCCATCGCCATCATCATCATCAACCTTCCTCCATCACCAATTTCATGATGCTCTCCGTCATGCATGAGTAATCCCATTGTAAGCTTGCTGGACGGTGATGGGTTGGATGAGATTTACCATGTAATCGAGTTAGTTTTGTTAGGGTTTGATCCCTAGTATCCATTATGTTCTAAGATTGATGTTGCTATGACTTTGCTATGCTTAATGCTTGTCACTAGGGCCCGAGTGCCATGATTTCAGATCTGAACCTATTATGTTTTCATGAATATATGTGAGTTCTTGATCCTATTTTGCAAGTCAATAGTCACCTACTATGTGTTATGATCCGGTAACCCCGAAGTGACAATAATCGGGACCACTCCCGGTGATGACCGTAGTTTGAGGAGTTCATGTATTCACTAAGTGTTAATGCTTTGTTCCGGTACTCTATTAAAAGGAGGCCTTAATATCCCTTAGTTTCCGATAGGACCCCGCTGCCACGGGAGGGTAGGACAAAAGATGTCATGCAAGTTCTTTTCCATAAGCACATATGACTATATTCGGAATACATGCCAACATTACATTGATGAACTGGAGCTAGTTCTGTGTCACCCTATGTTATAACTGTTGCATGAGGAATCGCATCCGACATAGTTATCCATCACTGATCCATTTCCTACGAGCTTTTCACATATTGATCTTTGCTTAGTTAGTTTTCCGTTGCCACTTGCTACTAAATACTTTGCTGCAGATAGTAAGTCTTTTAGGTGCAGTTGAATTGACAACTCAACTTGTCAGATTTCGGGTTCCGGCAAAACCCTTGAGGTTCGAACACTAGGGTGCGCCCGAAGATCTCTCCCCCTCTAGCTCACACCCTCATCGCAGTCTCAAGGCTTAGAGCGTCGAACTCGCAGAACAAAGGGACACAAGATTTATACTGGTTCGGGCCACCTATGTGGTGTAATACCCTACTCCAGTGTGGTGTGGTGGATTGCCTCTAGGGCTGAGGATGAACAGTTACAAGGGAAGAACAACCTCCTGAGGAGAGGTATTCTTGTGCTCGGTAAGTTGATGCGGTAGAGGATCGTCCCTGTCCTTTCTAAGGTGGTGGCTAGTCCTACTTATAGTGGCATGGGCCCTCTCCCCAAATATTATGCGGGAAGAGATCCCACAATGGCCAATTTGAAGGGGGACAGCTAGTACAAGCTATCCTGACAAAAGATGGTCTTCGCCTATCAAAGGCTCTGGTGATGACACCGTCCTAGGCTCCACGGTGACCTCCGTCCTGCCGTCCTGCTGGTCCTGGTCTTGTTGCACCGATATGGAAACCTTTGCTTGATGCATCGGGACTCCGTGCATGCGCTTGCCTCGTTAGCACCAAAGAGGAAACAAGGACACTGCGCACGCTGGCGCCCGCCTGGTGCCCGCCTGGCCTTGGTCATCATGGCTTGCATCACAGGAACCTTGTGAGGTGCCCCTTTCCTTGATCTCTCCACCCCTTGCAAGCCAGTCTGGTGAGGCCGCCCCTGAGGAGGTCTTGCATCGTCCGCCTCGTGAGGCTTGGCCCCTCGCGAGGGTCTTGAGTGTTTGCTAGTGAAGATGTGCCGTACAGGGCCGCTGGTGGAGCCACGCCGTGGGCCACACGCAGGCAAGTCTGGGGACCCCCGTTCCCAGGACGCCGACAGTAGCCCCCGAGCCCAAGGCGTGCTCGGGCTTGGCTTCAAGGCGAAGCCAAGGGGCAAGTGCGAAGCGCCGTGGGCCCCAACAGCCTGCAGCCTCGTTTGCCGTGTGGCGGTTGATTGGACGTGGGCATCTCCGCTTCCCCATGCCGCCTTGGCAACTGCCTGACTTGACGGGTCCCTGCTGCATGCAGAAAAAGGTCATTATTACCTTAGATCTCGGAGGCTAGCGGTTGGCCTCCTCCTGGCTATAAATGGGAAGGGGGAGCGGAGCCCCCGTCACCCATCTCTTCCTTCGCTCATTCTGCTTCTTCTTCTTCCTTGCTTCCTTGCTAGCAGCGACACTCATGGAGCCGTCGAAGAGGTTCTCGGCCATAGAGAAGGGGAAGGCCCGCCAGGAGGGGCCAGCAAAGAGGTTCTCAGTCGCAGAAAAGGGTAAGTCCCGCGAGGAGGGGCCCTGCTCGCCTCCACCCAAGAGGGGCATGGTCGCCCACGCAAGCACGCCACGACCCCCACCGTGGCCCCTCGCGGCAGCGGCGGCGCCTCCCCGCGCGGCGGGAGTCACCTTGGTCGTGGTAGTCCCGTTGATGAAGTGAGGCGCTCCATGGTTGCGCAGCCTCCTCGGCCGCGCTTCCATTCGGTGGAGGTGATGCCGGAGTTCATCCTATGGTCGGAGAACTCAGCTGGCACTTGACTTCAGCTCTCGCAGTTCTTTGTCAGTGAACTGTCTTCCGTAGGTCCAGGTGGTCTCAGGCTGCAGGCAGACGATTGCTGCAGCAAGGCTTCGTGGGTCGCAGTGGAAGTCTCCGCCGCGGGCAACGCAGCCTTGGCCCGCGGCAGGCAGACGTTTGCCCGTGCGCACGGCCTGGGCGGGCGGTGTGCCCTCCACTTTAAGTCAGAAGACGACGCGACCCTCTACGTGAGAGTATTTGGGGAAGATGGTTGCCGCATCGGGTGCTGCCCAGAGGACAACGACGGCAACGAGGTACTCGGCCTTGGCGATAGTCATGACGAGGATGAAGGTGGCTTCGTCCTCGATGCTGGCCGCGGCTTGTCTAGCTACGGCGGCTCCTCCTCTAGCGACAGCTCCAGTAGCGGCGGCTATGACCGGCCACCACGCCGCCGCACCCATTCGAGGGTGGCAGTGGGTCGTCTTGTTGCCGTGCTCCAGTGAAGCGCGAGGAGGGGTCTGGCTGAGACCAGGAGAGCGCCATGGGTCCGTCCTCGCGAACTGCTGCGGGGGCACACGCCACTTTTATTTTGTTCTTTCCTTCCTGCATTTAAGAAGAAACAAGTATGGGCCCTGCAGGGGCATGTAATGAACCATGATTTCCATGTTGCTATGTTATGTTTATCGTCCCTGCATCGTGTTGTGGTACCAACATTTTATGTAGGTGTGTAGAGATAACTTAGCTTGATGTGTCTAAAGTAGTTTCTGCCTCATGAGGCACGCATTTCCCAGTGCCTGGCGAGGCCTCCTTTGCTCGGGAGGCGCCTAGGAACTACAAAAATTCGTTAGGAAACTCTTATTCTTCCGAATCCTGGTCACAAGCGCCTCCGGCCATGACCCAGCGCTTCGTATCACGGTACCCGAGGGGCACAGATTGAGAGAGGTGCGCCAGCTTGTGGGCTTGGGCGAGGGTGCCTCGCGAAGAACAGGAAAAACGCTCACGAGGGCACTTGTCCAGCCCCCTCGCAAGGCATGCGAGGGAGAGCATGGACCAAAACAAATATTCAAGGAAGAACAGAGGAAAAGGCGATCGAACCAAGAGGACAAGAAAAACCAGAATGCGAACTTCCATTAAGAAAAAGGGGCCAGCCAACTGCGGAAAGCAAATGAAAAGCCATGTCTGGCACCTAGTCTAGTCTTCTCACCAGCGCGGGGCTAAGTACTGCCACTAAGATGTGGGAGGGAGCCCCCGAGGCCCGATGGCAGCACTCCTGAGACTCCGGGGCGTGTACAGCACCGCTCATTATTAAGTGAGAGTGTCACGAGCAGAGACTTTCACAGGTATGGGGCCTTGATTCACAGGCGCTGGGCCTTGCTTCATGGGTAGAACTTCTGGAGGTGCTGGATGTTCCAGGCGTTCTGGATGGGGATCCTGTCCTGTGTCTCTAGGCGTGCGGCGCCAGGCCTAGAGACACGGGCGATCCTAAAATGGGCCCTCCCACATGGGTGAGAGCTTGTGCAGCCCTTCCCTGGCGAGCACCCGCCTCAAGACAAGATCGCCCACCTCGAGTGTCTTGGAGCGAATGCTGCGATAGTGGTACCGTCGCAGTGCCTGCTGGTACCTTGCCGCTCAGAGTGAGGCTTCACGGCGGCATTCCTCCCCCAGCACAAGGTCCATCCCCTGCATGGCGTCCTGCTACGTCTCATCAAACGCTAGGACCCGAGCGGAGCGATGCTTGACCTCGTGAGGGAGAACCTCTTCCGCTCTATAGACGAGGAAGAACAAGGTCTCTCCTGTTGGCTTGGTGGCGGTGGTGCAGATGGACCACAACACAAACTGGAGTTCATCGTGTCAGCCCTTGCCATCGGACTCGAGCTTCTTCTTGAAGGTCCTGGTCTTGAGGCCTCTGATGACCTCTGCGTTGGCACGTTTGGCTTGTCCATTGCTCCTGGGGTGTGCCACTGAAGCGTAGCAGATCTGCTTTCCAAGGTTAGCACAGTATGCCTTGAAAAGATTGCTAGTGAACCGCGAGCCGTTGTCGGTGATGACTCGATTAGGGACTCCAAACCCTTGATGAACTTGACCACGGATCTAGCGAGATGGTACAAACGGCTTCTACCTTGAGCTCCTTGGTCCAGCACCCCTCCCGAGGCTCGAGCGCCAGGAGTAGGCGTGCTCCCGAGGTTGGGCCGCAGGCCGGGGCTCCCGAGACAGGTGGTTGGGGGAGCTCCTCCCGAGGCAGCACCGGCCCGAAAAGCGTAGGTGCTGCCGAAGGCTTGAAGAGCCGCTCCTCAAAGACGCCAGGCTCTTGGGATTGTCACTTGGATGCCCTTTTGGTGATGTCGTTGGCCTCCTTGTTGGTGCCACGAGGTATGTGCTGCAACTCTAAACCCAAGAAATGCTTTTCCATTTTGTGTACCTCCGTGAGGTATGCCTCCATGTGTTCGTCCTTCGGCTAGTATACCTTGTTGGAGAAGTTGACGAGGAGCTGCGAGTCGCCATTGATGGTGAGGCGCTTCACCCCCAGGGCCACCGCGGCCTTGAGGCCGGCGATGAAGCCTTCGTACTCTGCGATGTTGTTGGAGACCTTCTTGCCCTGCTGGAAGCAGAGCTGCACGGCGTAGTAGAGCTTGTCCTGAGTAGGCGAGATGAGCACTTCTCCAGCACCCGCGCCCTGGCATGCGAACGAGCCATCGAAATACATTACCCAGCCATCTGGTGCTTCAGTTCCTGATGAGAGGGATCGGTCCTCGCCTGCTTCAAACCCCGGGGCGTCGGTCCATTCTTCCACGAAGTCAGCGAGCGCGCCCCCCTTGATGATCCTGGTTGTGCTGAACTCCAGCTGGAATGCTTGCAGCCCGATGTTCCATTCGGCGACTCTTCCAGTAGCGTTGGGGCTCCTGAGTACCCTCTCCAGCGGGTAGGCCGAGACGACCTTGATTGGGTGACCTTGGAAGTAGTGTCGCAGCTTGTGTGAGGCCACCAGAAGCGCGAGCAAGAGCTTCTAGGGCATGGGGTACCGTGCCCTTTCATCCCGCAGTACTGTGTGGACGAAATACACCGAGTGCTCGACGAGGGCAGGAACGTCAACAGAGCTTGTGCCTGCCAACGGTTGGGGCGTCTCCTGAGATGACGGGACCTCAAGAGCCTGATCGCCTGCTGGGGCCTTTGCCGGCCCGCGAACACCGCCTTGCTGGGCCTGGTCACCCGTTAGCATTGCTTCATCCCTTGCGGTGCCCTCCGGGTCCTTCATCACCTCGGCTGGTGGCGCGGCATGGCGCGGCAGTCCCCTGGCCTGGCGCTCCTCCCGGACCACCACTAGAGCTGCGCTAGTGGAGTAGGGAGTGGCGGCAAGGTAAAGCACTAGGGGCTCGAGAGGGCGAGGCGCCACCATCACCGGAGGGCTGGTCAGGTATCTCTTGACATCTTGAAACGCTTGGTCCGCTTCTGGGGTCCATTCGAACGGGCCCTTCTTCTTCATCATCTTAAAGAATGGCAGGGCGCACTCTCCCATCTTGGAGATGAAGCGCCCGAGCGAGGTCACATAGCCTGCAAGCTTTTGCATCTCCTTAAGAGTTTGCGATGGGCTCATGTCTTCTATCGCCTTGACCTTCTCTGGGTTGGCCTCGATCCCCCTGTGGGACACGAGGAAGCCTAGCAGCTTGCCAGAAGGGACACCAAACGCGCACTTCTCCGGGTTGAGACACAAGTCCACCTGGCGTAGGGTCACGAGGGTCTCCTCCAGGTCCTAAATCAAAGTTCTTGCCTCCCGAGATTTTATCACAATGTCGTTGATGTAGGCTTCAGCGTTCCTCCCGAGCTGCTGACCCAGGGCGATGTGCATCAGCCGTTGGAAGGTCGCACCTGCGTTGCGCAGCCCGAACGGCATGCAAGTGTAGCAGTACACCCCACACGGGGTCAGGAAGGCCGTCTTGTCCACATCTTCCACTGTCATCTTGATCTGGTGATAACCTGAAAACACGTCCAAGAAGCACAACAGGTCGCATTCGGCGGTGGAGTCGACAATCTGATCGATGCACGGGAGCGGGAATGGGTCTTGGGAACAAGCCTTGTTGAGGTTGGTGAAGTCAACACACATGCTCTCCTTTCCGCCTTTCTTCAGCACGATGACGGGGTTCGCCAGCCACTTGGGGTACCGAACCTCGCGAATGACACCCGCCGCCTCCAGCTTGCGGGTTTCCTGGACGATGAAGGACTGCTTCTCCATGGATTCTTGCCGCGCCTTCTGCTACACGGGGCGCGCATTGGGGCACACCCTCAAGTGATGCTCGATCACCCCTCTTGGTGCCCCCACTAGCTACTTGGGTTCCCAGGCGAATACGTCCTGGTTTGCGTGTAGGAACCTCACCAATGCCTCCTCCTGATTTGGGTTGAGGTTGGCGCCTATGGTGAAGGTGGCTTTTGAGGACTCCATCTTCCTCGACGGGCACCTACTTGGTTTCGGCCCGATCTTGAGTGAACAACTGCTTCTTCTTTGCTGGTGCGGCCTCCTTAGCCCCTGGGGTGGCCTCGTTGGCCGGTTGTGCCACCGCGGCGGTTTTGAGGGCGCACTTGAGCACCGCCAGAGCCTCCTTGGTATCTCCAACTACGGTGAGGACGTCCTTGCTCCCGGGCATCTTCATGAGATTGTAGGCCGGATGGGTCGCCGCCATGAACTGAGCCAGAGCCGAGTATCCGAGGATGGGGTTGTATGGGAGGCCGATGCGGTCCATATCGAAGTCGATCAGCTCAGTGCAGTAGTTGTCGCGGGTGTCGAAGGTCACAGGGAGGCGGATCTGCCCCAAGGGGCTGGTGGAGCCGCCACCGACCCCGGAGAAGGGATTGCCGGGTCGGAGCCGTTGGAGTGGTGCATGAAGGAGGCTGAAAGCCTCCACAAAGAGCACATTGAGACCGGCGCCGCCATCAATGAGGGTGTTGGTGACAGCTACGCCGTAGATGGTGGGTGTGCACAACATTGGGAGCACGCCCGAGCCGACGGTGGTGGCGGGATGATCCCCGTGTCAAAGGTAAGGTCGACCTTGGGCACCGCCCAACCCGGGGGAGCTCCTTGGCGCGTGGAGGAGGCGCCAATCTGGAAAAAGAACGTCTTGGTGTGACGGTCCAAGGGTGGTGCTTGTGAGCCTCCGAGGAGGGACGCGACAGTGAGGGGCGCCGGTGCCGCGAAGCGCGCGATGAAGAGACCGCGCAGCTCCTCCTAGGAGGTCACCGAAGATCTTGGCAGGCTGAGCAGTCAGGCGCGTGGCGCGCCGACCAGGGCCAGGGGGAGCCAGTTAGCCATGACTTGGTCGTCGCCTCCGGCTTCGAGGACAGCCATCTCACATGCCTGCAGGAAGGCCGCCGGATCTGCCGAGCCAACATAGCGGGGTGGCATCTCTGGCTTGAACTTGTGCGGCCACCGCACCTGCCGCAAGGTGTGGGTGAAGACACGGACGCCCACGGCGCATCCGCAAGCACATGCCGACCGAACCAGAGGGGTGGCGTTCGCCATGAAGCTGGACGAAGCAAGCGGAGAGGCGGAGCTTCGGCGCACCCCCTACCTGGTGCGCCAAATGTCAGATTTCGGGTTCCGGCAAAACCCTTGAGGTTCGAACACTGGGGTGCGCACGAAGATCTCTCCCCCTCTAGCTCACGCCCTCACCGCAATCTCAAGGCTTAGCACGTCGAACTCGCAGAACAAAGGGACACAAGATTTATACTGGTTCGGGCCACCGATGTGGTGTAATACCCTACTCTAGTGTGGTGTGCTGGGTTGCCTCTGGGGCTGAGGATGAATAGTTACAAAGGAAGAACAGCCTCCTGAGGAGAGGTGTTGTGCTTGGTAAGTTGATGCAGTAGAGGATCGTCCCTCTCCTTTCTAAGGTGGTGGCTAGTCCTACTTATAGTGGCCCGGACCCTCTCCCCAAATATTAGGTGGGAAGGAATCCCACAACAACCAATTTTAAGGGGGACAACTAGTACAAGCTATCCTGACAAAAGATGGTCTTCGCCTACCGAAGGCTCTGGTGATGACGCCGTCCTGGGCTCCACGGTGACCTCCGTCCTGCCGTCCTGCTGGTCTTGGTCTTGTTGCACTAATATAGAAACCTTTCCTTGATGCCTCGGGACTCCGCGCCTACGCTTGCCTCTTTAGCACCAAAGAGGAAATGAGGACACTGCGCGCGCTGGCGCCCTCCTGGTGCCCGCCTGGCCTTGGTCGTCATGGCTTGCGTCACAGGAACCTCACGAGGTGCCCCTTGCCTTGATCTCTCCGCCCCTCACGAGCCATCCTGGTGAGGCCGCCCCCGAGGAGGTCTTGTGTCATCCACCTCGCGAGGCTTGGCCCCTCGCGAGGGTCTTGAGTGTTTGCTGGTGAAGATGGTCCGTACAGGGCCGCTGGTGGAGCCACGCCATGGGCTATAGGCAGGCAAGTCTGGGGACCCCCGTTCCCAGGACGCCGACACAACTGTTAATACTTGAGAATATTCTTTGGCTCCCCTTGTGTCGAATCAATAAATTTGGGTTGAATACTCTACCCTCTAAAACTGTTGTGATCCCCTATACTTGTGGGTTATCAAGACTATTTTCTGGCGCCGTTGCCGAGGAGCATAGCTCTATTCTTTGAGTCACTTAGGACTTATATCTGTTGATCACTAGGAGGAACTTGAAAGATGAAAGAACCAAGATTTTCCCCTCAACTACGTGGGGAGGTAAGGAACTGCCATCTAGCTCTGCACTTGATTCACCTTCTATTTTGAGTAAACTTGCGACACCTACTCCTGCTATTGATTCTGATATGTCGCATGTTATTGATGATGCCACTTCTGCTATGCATGATGCTTATGATGAAACTACTTCTATGCTTGATAATACTGTGCCATTAGGTGAATTTCTGGATGAGAAACTTGCTAGGGTTAGAGAGAATGAAATTATGCAAACTGATAATATTGATGAAAGTGATGATGAAGATTCTCCCCCTAGATATGAATTGCCTGATGTGCCTGAGGCTTATGTTATGGATGAAGAAACTGCTAGAGATCGTTTAGCTTGCAAAGATAGATATGATCTTAAAAAATGTTAGCAAAGCTGAAAGAAAAATCTTTGAATGCTAGAACGAAATATGACCCTGCTTTTGCTACTTCACCTATCTGTATTTCTGATAAGGATTATGATTTCTTTGTCGATCCTGAGTTAGTCACTTTGGTTGAATTCGATCCTTTTTATGGCTATGAATCAGAAACTATTATGGCACATCTTACTAAATTGAATTATATAGCCACCCTATTTACTCATGATGAAAAAATTCGTTACTACTATATCCTTAAGTTATTTCCGTTCTCACTAAAGGGTGATGCTAAAACATGGTTTAATTCTCTTGCTCCTGGTTGTGCGCGTAGTCCCCAGGATATGATTTATTACTTCTCTACTAAATATTTCCCCGCTCATAAGAAACAAGCTGCCTTAAGGGAAATATATAATTTTGTGCAAATTAAAGAAGAGAGTCTCCCACAAGCTTGGGGGTGGCTTCTCCAATTACTTAATGCTTTGCCTGATCATCCTCTCAAGGAAAATGAAATACTTGATATCTTTTATAATGGACTAATTGATGCTTCCAGAGACCACCTGGATAGTTGTGCTGGTTGTGTTTTCAGGGAAAGAACTATTGAGCAAGCTGAATTGGTATTGAATAATATATTGAATAATGATAATGATTGGACACTTCGTGAACCAACTCCTAAGCCAACTCCGGAGAAAAGGGGTATTCTGTTTCTTAGTCCTGAAGATATGCAAGAGGCAAAGAAATCTATGAAACAAAAGGGTATTAAAGCTGAAGATGTTAAGAATTTACCACCTATTGAAGAAATACATGGTCTTAATAACCCGACACAGGTAGTAAAGGTAAATTCTCTCTATAGTTTGATGAAGGTGATATTCCTCGTAATAAGTCTGCTAGCCAATGCTTGGATGAGTTTGATAATTTTATTGTTAAACAAGAAAACTTCAATGCTTATGTTGGTAGACAATTGAAACATAATGCTTATATGATTGAACACTTGAGTGATTATATGTCCGGAGTTAAAGGTGACCTTAAACTTATTAGTAAACATGCTTCTATGGTTACCACTGAAGTAGGACAAGTGCTTAAAGCACACGATGATTTGCTCCATTAATTAAATGATAAGAAAAATGGTAATGTTGTTAGAGTTGTGACTAGAGGGGGAAAATGACTCAGGAACCTTTGTATCCTGAGGGCCACCCTAAGAGAGTTGAGCAAGATTATCAGAGAACTAATGTTGATACACCTAGTCCTTCTAAGAAGAAGAAA
Organism: Triticum urartu; assembly: GCF_003073215.2. Lineage (NCBI taxonomy): Eukaryota > Viridiplantae > Streptophyta > Magnoliopsida > Poales > Poaceae > Triticum > Triticum urartu. The sequence goes on along the minus strand of NC_053028.1, from coordinate 329,962,584 downwards.
AAGAAAAATGATAGGACTCTGCATGCTTCTGGTGAACCTCTTGTTGACACACCTGAGAATCCCAATGATATTTCTATTTCTGATGCTGAAACACAATCTGGTAATGAACATGAACCTAGTGATAATGTTAATGATGATGTTCATGTTGATACTCAACCTAGCAATAAAAATGATGTAGAGATTGAACTTGCTGTTGATCTTGATAACCCACAATCAAAGAATCAACGTTATGATAAGAGAGACTTCGTTGCAAGAAGCACGGTAAAGAAAGAGAACCATGGGTTCAGAAACCCATGCCTTTTCCTCCTAAACCATCCAAGAAAAAGGATGATGAGGATATTGAGCACTTTGCTGAAATGATTAGACCTATTTTTTTACGTATGTGTTTGACTGATATGCTTAAAATGAATCCTTATGGTAAGTATATGAAATATATTGTTACAAATAAAAAAAGATACCAGAAGCTGAAATTTCCACCATGCTTGCCAATTATACTTTTAAAGGTGGAATACCAAAGAAACTAGGATATCCTGGAGTACCAACTATACCATGCTCCATTAAAAGAAACTATGTTAAAACTGCTTTATGTGATCTTGGAGCCGGTGTTTGTGTTATGCCTCTCTCTTTATATCATAGACTTGATTTGAATAAATTGACATCTATTGAAATATCTTTGCAAATGGCTGGTAAATCAACTACTATACCTATCGGTATTTGTGAGGATGTGCATGTTGTGGTTGCAAACGTTACTATTTTAACAGACTTTGTTATTCTTGATATTCCCAAGGATGATAGTATGTCGATTATCCTTTGTAGACCTTTTATGAATACTGCAGGGGCTGTTATTGATTGCAACAAAGGCAATGTCACTTTTCATGTTAATGGTAATGAGCATACGGTACACTTTCCGAGGAAACAACCTCAAGTCCAAAGTATCAATTCTATTGGAAAAATTTCAATGATTACTATTGGAGGTTTTGAATTCCCTCTTCCTACTGTCAAGAAGAAATATGATATTATTATTTTTGGGGACATGCATATCCCCGTTGAGGTAACCTAGTGTTATTCGAAAATTCTCCGGTTTCATGTTATTGGGAAAGAGTTTGTTAACAAGACTTGATCAACCTTGTTGGTGGATTCCTTTTGATGAGCATGAGATGGATGAAGTTAGGAAGCACAACTCTCTGTACCCTCCTTTTACTTTCTATAATTTAGATTAAATAAAGCAAAAATAATAATTTCTATCTATTTTCTGAGTTATCCTTGCAATAAAAAATATCCCCGGAAATAAAAGTTCTCCAAATGTCCTGAAAATGATATATGATTTTTTGTAGAATATTTTAGAATTACTAGCACTAAGAACACACTAGGGGGCCCCACCATCTAGCCACGAGGGTCCAGGGCGCGCCCACCCCCCTGCCTCATGGACCCCACGTGGACTCCCTCCACTTATTCTAGCACCCACACACATCGTCTTCCTCCAGAAAAAATCATTCGTAGCTCAAACCCGTGTTGTAGCTCATCTTGTTGCCATTTTTGATCTCCTTGCTCAAAGCTCCATTCACAAAACTGCGTTGGGGGATTGTTCTTCGGTATTTGACTCCTCCAATGGTCCAATTAGTTTTTGTTCTAGTGCTTTATTTATTGCAAATTTTTGCTGCTAAGGTGACCCTGTTCTTGAGCTTGCATGTCAAATTTATATGGTCCCAAGTAGTTCTAATGCATGATATGGCCTCTAGGCACTTGTAGGAGTAGTTGCTATCAATCTTGTTGAGTTGGGTTCAATTTTATTTTGAGTCACTAAAAATTTCAGAAATTTTTCAGAGAAAGAAAATGATGAAGAGATTGTTAAGGGCTCCTCGAGCCGAAGCTCGAAGGATAACCAGAATGAGGAGAATAAAAGGCCCAAATACAATCCTCCTCGCACTGCGGAGGTTTGACCATGTGAATGGCCTTGTGATGAGTTCTTGAGAACCGCTGGAATTTACGATGATTTCTATTAATTGGCTGAGAATGCAGGCCTCACCAACTTCCTCCATGACCAGCGCAAACAGTATCTCCTGCTCACTAATATTTTTGTGCACATTTTATATTTCCATGCTAAGAAATCACCACCTTTAGTGGAGTTTCACTTATATGATGAGGTTAAGGAGATGTCACTTCTTGACTTTTGTTGAGTCTGCAAGATACCCTTTGAGGGCAGCATCGAGGAACCATACCGTAGTGATGTGGATGGGTTTATTGATAGAATTGTTGTAGGAGAAACTAGGAAAGTTTCTGATGCAAGAATTACCAGTATACATTTTCCTATTCTACGTTACTTTGCGATATTTGCTAGTAGATGCTTAATTGGTCACGGGAACAGTGGAAATCTTAGTGCTCCTGATATTGTCATTTTGCACCATGCATTGTTTCATGATACCGCTTTCAGTTTAGGCGCTATTGTTGCTAAATGATTAAATCTGAACTGTACAAAGGGCCCCATTTTTGAAGGCATCTTTGCTTCATGCCTTGCTGAACATTTTGGAATACCTATTAGGCATTATGAGAAAGAGGAAAAGTTGTTGTCCCCCATTTTTCTAGATTATAAGAGTATGGTAGCACATGATTTTATTGTTAAAGATAAGAAGAAGAGGCTTAAGTATAATTTGATATTTGATGAAAGTCACTGTGAGATTATTACCTTGCATGCACCCTCTTTGTTTAACATACTTTCAGGCACGTACCTCATCTTACCAGAGGCCATTTATGCGTACTAGAGGCTGACACAAGTTCCAGAGCCTGAGCCTGAGCCACCACTTGACCCTTATCGTCAGTCTGTTTATTAGTGGGATCCAGAGGAGATCGCCAACCAGTGGCACCCTGAGGACCTTCCTCGGTACACCGGAGGGAGTAGCTTCGATCCGTGGGCATAGACCAACTTAGGCCAAAAGCCTAAGCTTGGGGGAGTACGTATTTCTCATCGACATTACATTCATGTTCACACACTCATTCTAGTTGTCGGTGCTCATACTTTTTCATTGTACTATCCATGCTAGTTTATTTTGTTTTCTAAGCCTTCTTCTTGTGTGTTTGAAAAACCTTAAGAAAAACCAAAAAAATTAGTTGTAACTTTTAGCTAGTTTACTTTCCATGCTTGTAGTAGTAGTAGTTAAAAGAAATCCCAAAAAGATTTCTCGTTCTTCTTTTGCTTGTTGGGAGATTTCCCGTGTAAATAGTTTTATTTCTTTTCTTTGGGGGTTGAGAGGAGAAGACCATGATGAAAATGTTGAGTGGCTCTCATATGCATTATTGTTGATTTAACCAAGAGCCCATGTTACCTTGTCTTCTCCCTTGTATTAAATGCTTGCAGATTCGAGCTTAGTCCAATGCACGTGCACTATTATTATTATCCACACCATTTGGTCGTGCAAGTGAAAGGCAATAATGACGATATATGATGGACTGATTGAGATGAGAGAAGCTGGTATGAACTCGACCTATCTTGCTTTTGTAAATATGATTAGTTCATTGTTCCTGATTTAGCCTATTATTAATGAAACATGTTTACAATGACAATTAGAGATTATAGTTGCCCATGACATGCTTAATTAGCTAGGAGTTTATAATGGTTTACCTTGCGTGCCAACATGTTATTAAAATAGTTGTGATGTGGCATGATAGGGTGGTATCCTCCTTTGAACCATTCGAGTGGCTTGACTTGGCACATGTTCATGCATGTAGTTGAAACAATATCAACATAGCCTCCACGATATTTATGTTCATGGTGAATTATATCCTACTCATGTTTGCACTCAATGTTGATTGACTTTTAATGCATGTTCATGACTGTTGTCGCTCTCTAGTTGGTCGCTTCCCAATCTCTTTCTAGCCTTCACTTGTACTAAGCGGGAATACTGCTTGTGCATCCACTTCCATAAACCCCAAAGTTATTCCATATGAGTCCACCATACCTTCATATAAGAGGTATCTACCTGCCATTCCAAGTAAATTTATATGTGCCAAACTCTAAACCTTCAATTTAAATTCTGTTTTGTATGCTCGAATAGCTCATGTATCAACTAGGGTTGTCTATATCTTCCATGCTAGGTGGGTTATTCTCAAGATGAGTGGACTCCGCTCATCATTCACGAGAAAATGGCTGGTAACCGGGATGCCCAGTCCCATGCTCAAATCAAAATAATTGCAAACAAAACTCCCCCAGGATTGTTGTTAGTTGGAGGCACCCGTTGTTTCGGACAAGCCATGGATTGATGTTTGTTGGTGGTGGGGGAGTATAAAAATTTACCACTCTATTTGGGAACTGCCTATAATGTGTGTAGCATGGAAGATATCGAGATCTCTTGGTTGTTATGTTGACAATGAAAGTATACCACTTAAAATATTATTCATCTTTGTTTCAAAACTCGAGCTTTGGCACCTCTACAAATCCTTGCTTCCCTCTACGAAGGACCTATCTATTGACTTTTATGTTGAGTCATCATCCTATTATTAAAAAGCACCAGTTGGAGAGCACCGCTGTCATTTGCATGCATTGCTATTAATTTACATTTAGTATAACTGTGACTGGATCTCTTTTACCATGAATTACAATTTCTAGTCAGTCCTTTGTCTTCAGGGGTGCTCTGCATTTATGTTTTGCAGTCTCAGAAAGGGCTAGTGAGATACCATCTTGTTATATCATATTATGATTGTTTTGAGAAAGTGTTGTCATCTGAGATTTATTATTATTGCTCGCTAGTTGATTATGTCAATGATATGAATAAACATGAGACCTAAATGTTATTGTGAATATGGTTAGTTCATAATCTTTGCTGAAAACTTGAATGCTGGATTTACATATTTGCAACAACAAGATCAAACAGAGTTTGTAAAAGTTTTTCTTTATCACTTTTAGTTTGTCAACTGAATTGCTTGAGGACATGCAAAGGTTTAAGCTTGGGGGAGTTGATACGTCTCCAACGTATCTACTTTTCCAAACACTTTTGACCTTGTTTTGAACTCTAACTTGCATGATTTGAATGGAACTAACCTGGAGTGACACCATTTTTAGCAGAATTGCCATGGTGTTATTTTTGTGTAGAAATAAAAGTTCTCGGAATGACCTGAAAATTCACAGAGACACGTTTTGGAATTTATAAAAAATACTGGCGAAAGAATCAGCGTAAGGGGGCCCACACCCTGTCCACGAGGGTGCATGGCGCATCTCCCCCCTAGGGGCGCGCCCCCTGCCTCGTGGCCCCTTTGAGGCTCCACCGACACCAACTCCAACTCTATATATTCATTTCGGGGAGAAAAAAATCGGAGAGAAGGATTCATCGCGTTTTACGATACGGAGCCGCCGCCAAGCCCTAATCTCTCTTGGGAGGGCTAATGTGGAGTCCGTTCGGGGCTCCAAAGAGGGGAATCTGTCGCCATCGTCATCATCAACCTTCCTCCATCACCAATTTCATGATGCTCTCCGCCATGCGTGAGTAATCCCATCGTAGGCTTGCTGGACGGTGATGGGTTGGATGAGATTTACCATGTAATCGAGTTAGTTTTGTTAGGGTTTGATCCCTAGTATCCATTATGTTCTAAGATTGATGTTGCTGTGACTTTGCTATGCTTAATGCTTGTCACTAGGGCCCGAGTGCCATGATTTCAGATCTGAACCTATTATGTTTTCATGAATATATGTGAGTTGTTGATCGTATTTTGCAAGTCAATAGTCACATATTATGTGTTATGATCCGGTAACCCCGAAGTGACAATAATCGGGACCACTTCCGATGATCACTGTAGTTGCTCCCCACTACTTCCTATCTCAACATGCACACTATCTACATCAGCATTGTGCCACGTCATATTCAGTTTTCAAAAGAAGTCAATTAGTCTTATTTCCCTGCTGTCATGGCGGTGGAAATAATATGTTTTCCCCCTCACCCGCAGCCGCTCATCCGGCATTGCGCTGGCTCCACCTTCATCAACTCACCTTCCAAGAATGATGGCACCAACGCAGCCGCCCGTTCCCCTTCCCCTTCCACTTTCGCTTTTAATTCCCAACCTGTTCGGCCTCCCCCGCACCATCTTCTTGGTTCACAAATCTGCCATTGGTACAAGACGCCGGCTCCAAGGTCGCCATCCATGCCAAATCGGCGGCTGCTAGCACTGCGCCTAGCAGCCACTGCTGGGCTCCTTCCGCCTGCCGCGGCTCGATGGATCCGAGGGGGATGAGAAGAATAAGGAGTGTGGCGGCTATGAGGGGTAGAGAAGCAAGGGATCATGGCGGAGTGTGGCAGCGGCAATGAAAGCTAGATGGGACAAATATCTAATGTATAAGGTTAGAGTCCAGAACACCCTCCCCCCCCTCAAATCCTCATCTATTGTCTTGCTGCTATGCCACTGATTTAGGATACGATGCCATATTCTCATGCGTTTGTTGCTTTGTTCATACAAGGATCAATACATCCACTGCCATGGTACCATGTACATAAATTTGTTGCATCCCCTTGCATCTAGCGAAAACTTTGAATTCCCATTGGCTCGAGTAAATGCATGCACCCAAATCTGAATTCTGGTTGGATTTAGTGAAAACATGCAGTTCTTAAGATTCCTGTATATCTTATTTAGACTTGAGATGGATAACTCTTATAATTCTCCATGTATCAGTTCCCTCTGTTGTACAATTTATTTATTACTGTATTACCTTCAGATCCAATGGTTAGAATTTTATTGTCCTGTGTTTCAGGGTTCGGCATAAGCATCTGCTATAGTAGATATGACCGAGATTCTTTTTTGATTTTTCAGGGTCCTTACTTGCTGGCATGCACATCAATTATCTGCCAAAATTTCATACTAAAGTGGGCGAAATTTTTGCACATGGTTGTTTGTTAGCGGTAAATTAAATATTGCAGCATTTTCAGCCAAGACTATAGAGGCAAGTAATTTGATTGCTAGATATATCCACATGGAATTATAAGTTGGGCAGTTTATGTATATGAACATGTGTTCCTCTTTTGTCATAGATAATCATCTTAATGTGCCCAACACATTGATTAGATTTTTGTAAACCAAGTTAGTTTACTGTTTTTGGCTTTTATGGTTGTCACATGTTGGCCTCAACAGTTTCGTACTTCATTGCTATATAGGATTCCTTACGCTTGAACTGTGGTCTCTAGAACTATTATGCAAGATTTGGTACATACGCTCCGTGTCGATCTGCTACCCAAATCTGAAAATTTGTATGTCCTAGGTAACAACTCATTACTCTCACCATTTATATCTTTTGAATCCACCGATATCTTTATCACTAATGTCGTCCACCTGTTCTTTTGTTCGTATCCAAGAAACAAGAACATACTCACGGGACATTCACAGTATATGCTAATGACCACCAAATTTCACCTTCATCAACAATGCTGTAAATCAAGAAAATGAATATATGCTAGGATCTGAGTTTTAGTTGTTTTGGCAGGGCCTCAAAAGCGTTGCAGTTCCTCATACAGCGGGTGCATGTTCTGAAAACGATCTTAACGAGTCTCAGCACATGAAGTGGCATGGTTGCAAAGAATGACATGACTGAATGTTCGATGGCCATGATACGATCTGGTAGGTCTATGCCTAATCCTGCTTCTTCTATCTTTCTTTCTTGGATAGAACTAAAACATTTAAATTTCTATAGGTTTCCTTATGAGCATAAATATATATTGTCGTACATTATTTCTTTCATTATATTGGTGCATAACTTTATGTCCTCCTTGGTAAGAAACTACTTTGATCTAGCAGCAATAGCTCTATTCTTTGATATTAGGATTATTCGAACGCCTAGGAAATGCATAATATGATGGCTTAAACAAGCTGGTAATAAGTAATGAATTTGTGCAGGGCAAATATTCTTGATGTTTAAATTCATGACATTGTCCAATAACATGTCAACCCCAACTATGATTTTGCGGTTTGTGCCAAGATCATGCGATTGTCATTCTCTGTCAATTTACTGTTGTTACTAATACATGTTTCTTCTTTAATAAGAATATTGTCAGCCATCATTTCTTGCCTATTAGGAAAACATATATATCTTGCAATGGAGAAGATTTTTTTTGTTTCATTTCCTAAGTCTGCTGACTACATACCAAAGGAGTTGAACCCAGGATTTCCCCTGCTAAATTTGTGGTTATATCTATTTTTTCCTCCTGCACCTACTCTTCCAATTTTTATGTGTCCACTTATTCACAATAAGCCATATAGCCTATGAATAATTCACTGTTAGAGAAAGCTTGAAGCAATGACGACCTGTCATCCATGTATTTTTTTTGTAGGATGTACATATAGTCTTTGAGGCTAGCAGAAGTGTAGAACTTTGAGAGAAAGCTTGAAGCAAGGATGCATGTAGACCTATCAAGCATGTATTTTTTGCAAGGTGTATATGTAGTCTTTAAGGCCAGCAGAATCTTCAGATGTCCGTTTGTTGTATATAGTTATATCTGATGATATATTGATTGATTGCTCTCTATTGGCCAAATTATGGATGTAGTTCCACATGTTTGTCAGACATGGAAAAACTATGGAATTTGTTGTTGTATAATATTAATTATAGTTACTGAAAATTATTAGTCAGTACTTGCTCTCCATTTGAAATGTTTCATGCTTCCACGCTAAGAAAAAGAATAAGGTACAAGTTGTCGCACCCAAATGTCCCGCCGCAACGCGCGGGGTATCATCTAGTTCACTAAGTGTTAATGCTTTGTTCCGGTACTCTATTAAAAGGAGGCCTTAATATCCCTTAATTTCTGATAGGACCCCGCTGCCATGGGAGGGTAGGACAAAAGATGTCAAGCAAGTTCTTTTCCATAATCATGTATGACTATATTCAGAATACATGCCTATATTACAGTGATGAATTGGAGCTAGTTCTGTGTCACCCTATGTTACAACTGTTGCATGAGGAATCGCATCCGACATAATTATCCATCACTGATCCATTGCCTACGAGATTTCCAAATATTGATCTTTGATTAGTTACTTTTCCGTTGTCACTGTTACAATTGCTACAAAAACTACTACTGTTACTTTTGCCACCATTACCGTTACTTACATATTACTTTGTTACTAAATACTTTGCTGCAAATATTAAGTGTTTCAGGTCGGTTGAATTGATAACTCAACTGTTAATACTTGAGAATAGTCTTTGACTCCCCTTATGTTGAATCAATAAATTTGGGTTGAATACTCTACCCTCGAAAACTGTTGCGATCCCCTATACTTGTGGGTTATCAAATATCGATCTCGCACGTCTGCACTGCTTCATAGTCTCCTTCCACTTGGCCCCTCGCACCATCTTCCAGCCCCCATCCCCATATCCCAGTGTGTGTATGCTCGTAGAGTTCTTCCCTCTATATGTCTCTATCAATATCTCGCGCGGTCGACGCCTCCCCTCCCTTCTCGTATATCATGTTGGGGAACATAGTAATAATTCAAAAAAAAAATTCCTACGTGTCAGCAAGATCAATCTAGGAGATACTAGCAATAAGAGAGAGGGAGTTCATCTTCATACCCTTGAAGATCGTTAAGTGGAAGCGTTACAAGAACGCGATTGATGGAGTCGTAGTCACGATGATTCAAATCACGGAAGATCCGATCCAAGCGCCGAACGGACAGCACCTCCGCGTTCAACACACGTAAAACCTGGGGACGTCTCCTCCTTCTTGATCCAGCAAGGGGGGGGTAAGTTGAGGGAGAGCTCCGGCAGCATGACGGCATGGTGGTGGAGCTTGCGGTTCTTCGGCAGGGCTTCGCCAAGCACTACAAAGGAGGAGGAGGTGTTGGAGGGTGGAGGGATCTGCCAGGGGAAGGGGTGTGGCTGCCCTCCCACCCTATAACACCCTTGATGCGACTATAGCTCCCACGTGTCGAGGCACGACTTGGAGACATAATCGCATTGAAGGCATATGTCGCAAGTTAGGCAATCTTCACAACATCCCATGTAATATGAATGATAAAGGGGAAAACATAGTTGGCTTACACTCGCCACGTCAATCAAGTACATAAATAACATTACATCACCCAAAACACTCATGGCCCGACTACGGCGCCAAAATAAAAGAGAACCCAACATGCGACACGGTCCCAATCACCCCCAACTGGGCACCACTACTGATCATCGGGAAAGGAAACATAGTATCGTTGAGAGTCTTCGTCGAACTCCCACTTGAGCTCATACGCGTCTCCTGGAGCGGAATCATCAGGCCCTGCATCTGGTGTAATAGTAATCTGTGAGCCACAGGGACTCAGCAATCTCGCACCCTCGCGATCAAGACTATTTAAGCTTATAGGAAAGGAAAGGCAAATATATGTGGAGCTGCAGCAAGCGACTAGCATATATGGTGGATAAGTTATTCGCAAAGGAGAGCGAGAAGAGGAGGCAAAGCGCGGGCGAGAAACTAGAGAGCAACCTGCGCAAACATTACTCCAACATCGTGTCCACTTCCCGGACTCCGCCGAGAAGAGGCCATCACGGTAACACACTCAGTTGATACATTTTAATTAATTAAGGTTCAAGTTATCTACAACCGGACATTAACAAATTCCCATCTGCCCATAACCGCGGGCACGGCTTTCGAAAGTTCAATCCCTGCAGGGGAGTCCCAACTTAGCCCATGACAAGCTCTCACGGTCAACGAAGGAATAGACCTCCTCCCAAGATGTTCCGATCAGACTCGGTATCTTGATAACTCAAGACACTTCGACAGGTTAAAACAAGACCAGCAACACCGCCCAAATGTGCCAACAAATCCTGATAGGAGCTGCACATATCTCTTTCTCAGGGCACACTCAGATTGTCCTAGGTACGGGTAGGCCAGCCCAGAGTTGCCCCTGGTGGCCACCGGTAGCTGACAGGTGGACCAACACTCAGAGGAGCACTGGCCCGGGGGGGGTTAAAATAAGATAACCCTTGAGTCTGCAGAACCCAAGGGAAAGAAAAGGCTAGGTGGCGAATGGTAAAACCAATGTTGGGCATTGCTGGAAAAGCTTTAATCAAGGCAAAATATCAAGGGGTTCCCATTATAACCCAACCGCGTAAGGAACGCAAAATCCGGGAACATAACACCGATATGACGAAAACTAGGGCAGCAAGAGTGGAACAAAACACTAGGCGAGAGGCCGAGCCTTCCACCCTTCACCAAGTATATAGATGCATTAAGATAACATAGCAATATAATGATATCCCAACAAGTAAATAAATGATGTTCCAACAAGGAACGGCCTCCAATCTTCACCTGCAACTAGCAACGCTATAAGAGGGGCTGAGCAAAGCCGTAACATAGCCAATCAACGGTTTGCTAGGACCATGGTGGGTTAGAGGTTCAACATGGCAATTGGGAGGCTGACAAGAAAAAGGTAGGCATTGTAGCATTGGCATAGCAAAAGAGCGAGCAAACTAGCATAGCAAAGATAGTACTGATTTCGAGGGTATGATCATCTTGCCTGCACAGTTGTCAGAGTTGACTGAATCCTCACAAGAAAACTCAACGGGATCCTCGGTAGCGAACTCATCTCCCGGCTCTAGCCAAACAAGACAAACAAGCAACAAGGACACAATTAACCACGTGCAAGGATCAAGCGATATGATGCAATGATGATATGCTATGCGGGATGCGATGCGGGATGCAAAATGCAAGATATGACAGGAAAAGCATGAACCTGGCCTCACATTGGAATTCCAAGGGTGCCACTGGAAAGATGAGATGAAATCGCTTGAAAACGATATAAAGAACGCCGGAATCGGAGTTACGGTTTGGAAATGGCAAGCGTTTCAAAATTGACACCGGTCTGCGATTTACAGCAAGTAGGCATCTAAATGCAATGAGATGAACATGCTACAGCCACCAAACATGACAACAAAATACATGGAAGGCATGCACACAGGATGCTTAACAAAATCTAGCACTGAGCTACGGCCAAATCATCCATTATGAGGTTCAAACAAGCATGGCAAAAACGCAAATGCAAAACAGATCTCAGACTTAGTGAAATTAAGACTTGTCTGAAATTTCAGATCATGAAGCCATTTTCGGAGCATCAAAACAACATGCTACAGGACCTGAACATGACAAAAAAAGACATGGCATGGAGCTACTCAACAAGCTTAACAAAAGACCCAAAGTGACCTGGGGCCAAAAGGGTTCACAAAATATACTAACGGACACACGAACATAGCTAAAACACAATCAGTTTTCAGACTTAGTGAAAACTGAGACATGCTGAAATATAACTCACGAAGGCATGTAAACGAGCTCGATGCACTCACTACGGTGCAAGTCATAGCAAGGAAAGCATACACCCATAAATAAGGCACAAAATACAACCTATACATGGCAATAAAAATGGCATAGCATGCACGGATCAACTACAATAACATCGGCAAAATCGCAAACTAGTTGACGATCTGCCCAGATTCACAACGAAGCAAAAGTAGAGCTCGATTGACTCAAGCTAGGGTGCTCCATAATTGCAAACAAAGACATGGATGGATAGAGCATAACAAGATTAACAAAACTCCTTTACTGATCATCCTCAAAAGAGGCACGGATCACTAGGAAACAAGATGAACATATGGCATCATGAACTAAATAACCCCAGACTTAGTGAAAACTACTAAGTCCCTGAAAACAGATTCACCGGGTGCCTCACTTTGCAAGCTTGCACAAGTCACCACACACATCCTAAAAATGCATGGGTTGCACCTATGGAAACATAACAAAATTCTTAACAAAACATATGAAGGACTCACAGGCATATCATGCACACAACAATCATGGCAAAAATGACAAAAGTCTAAGATGAACTAGCAGATCTGACAAATAACTCACGAAGCCCTCTTCTAACAGCATTTCGGGCATCAAGATGAACTCAAATGAAAATGATGCAATGGAATGAAATGATGTACTCGTCGAGACAAATATTTCGATATACTATATGTCCAAAACGGAGCTACAGATGCGGAGATACGGCCGGTCAAAGTATGCACAAAAATTAAGGGGGGAGGGAAAAAGTCAACCGTCTCAAAATATCTCAGATCTCAGATCTGAGATCCGGTGCACTGTTCATCGGGCGTGGAAGTCGAGGTTGACCGGCCGGAGTTGAAGTCGCCGGCGTGGAGGGAGGAAGAGGCCGGGGCGAGGCCGGCCGGACTTGGGCTCCGGTGAGGCAGGCGGCCGGCGACGCGAGGAGGCGGCGGCGGTTGCGTGGAGGCGGCGGTCGGCGAGGTCGGCGTGGTGGCGGAGGTCCCGAGGCGAGGTGGCGGCCGTGGCGGCGATGGCGGCCCGTGGCGGCGCCGGTCGCCGGAGGTGGGAGAGGCGGCGGCGGAGTCGAGGCGCGGGGCGCGGGGGACTTCGGGCTCGCGGGGGCCCCTCCTGGGCCTCGGCGGCTGGCGGCGCGAGCCGGGCGCGGCGAGTGCGGGGCTGCCACGTGGCGGCCGGACACTGCGGGCGGACGTGTCCGTCGGTGGGGGAATTGTCCAGCGCGCGAGAGGAGCGGCGGATCTAGGGTTTCGGGGAAGAAGAAGAAGGAAAACGAAGGGGGCTATTTATAGGCATAAGTGGAGCTAGGAGAGTACAAATGAGGTGCGGTTTTTGGCCACGCGATCGTGATCGAACGCTCTAGGACATGGAGCAGAGTTTGGTGGGTTTTGGGCCAAATTGGAGGGGTGTTGGGCTGCAACACACACGAGGCCTTTTCGGTCCCTCGGTTAACCGTAGGAGTATCTAACGAAGTCCAAATGGTACGAAACTTGACAGGCGGTCTACCGGTAGTAAACTAAGGCCGCTTGGCAAGTCTCGGTCCAATCCGGAAATGTTTAATCCCCACACACGAAAGAAAGCTAGAAATGGCCACCGGAGGAGAACGGAGCGCCGGAATGCAAAACGGACAACGGGGAAAATGCTCGAATGCATGAGACGAACACGTATGCAAATGCAATGCACATGATGACATGATATGAGATGCATGACAATGAAAACAACACACGGAGACAAACCCGAACCCGAGAAATAAATATAACTTAACGCCAGAAACGGCAAGAGTTGGAGTACAAATTGGGAAAGTAACATCCGGGGTGTTACAACACTCCACCACTACGAAAGGATCTCATCCCGAGATCTAGGACTGAAAGAACGCCGGGTACTCAGAACGGAGGTGATCCTCGCGTTCCCAGGTAGCTTCACGGTCGGAATGGTGTGACCACTTGACTTTGAGAAATTTGATTGACTTGTTTTGAGTCTTGCGTTCAGTCTCTTCAAGAATAGCAACTGGGTGCTCACGATAAGAGAGATCTTCTTGGAGCTCAATGTCCTCGAAGTTGACGGTGCGGTCAGGAGTCTTGAAGCACTTTCGAAGCTGAGAGACATGGAAAACGTCTAGAACATTTGCAAAGTTTGAAGGAAGCTCGAGTTGATAGGCGAGGTCGCCTCTCTTGCTGACAATCTTGAAAGGTCCCACGTATCTAGGGGCAAGCTTCCCTTTGATACCGAAGCGATGAGTACCTTTCATAGGAGAGACATGGAGGTAAACATGATCTCCTATCTCGAAAGCCAAATCACGGTGCTTACTATCATAGTAGCTCTTCTGGCGGGATTGGGCTGCTTTGAGGTTATCACGAATGACTTTGCACATTTCTTCTGCCTCTGTGATTAAGTCATTACCCAAAAGCTGACATTCACCGGTTTCAAACCAGTTGAGAGGGGTACGGCACTTCCTGCCATACAGAATTTCAAAAGGGGCCTTGCCCGAACTTGCTTGAAAACTGTTGTTGTAGGAGAATTCAGCATAAGGAAGACAATCCTCCCACTTCATGCCGAAGGAGATCACACAAGCCCTGAGCATATCTTCAAGAATCTGGTTGACACGCTCGACTTGACTGCTTGTTTGGGGATGGAAAGCTGTGCTGAAGCGGATGTTGGTGCCCATGGCCTTCTGAAAAGAATCCCAAAACTTCGAGGTAAAGATGCTGCCACGGTCTGAAGAGATCACTTGAGGAATACCGTGCAGAGAGACAATACGAGAGGTATAGAGTTCCGCCAATTGAGCTGCAGTGATTAACTCTTTGATGGGCAGAAAGTGAGCCACTTTGGTGAGTTTGTCGATGACAACGAATATAGCATCATTGCCACGCTTGGACTTTGGAAACCCAGTCACGAAGTCCATTTCAATGTGGTCAAACTTCCATTCTGGAATGGCAAGAGGTTGGAGGAGACCCGCTGGCCTTTGGTGTTCTGCCTTCACTCTTCTGCAGACATCACATTCATTCATGAATTGAGCGATCTCACGCTTCATTCGAGTCCACCAATAAGCTTGCTTAAGGTCCTGATACATCTTCGTGCTCCCAGGGTGGATGGAGAGGAGAGAATTGTGAGCCTCGTTCATGATCACCTTACGAAGTTCACCTTTGGGCACAACAATACGATCCTCGAAGAAGAGAGTGTCCTTGTCATCAAGGCGGTAGCACTTGTACTTGGACTGACTCTTGGCAATCCCAATCTTCACCTTTTTCACCATAGCATCAAGAAGCTGGGCTTGGCGAATCTGGTCTTCTAAGGTAGGAGATACTTGAAGGTTGGCGAGGAATCCTTGAGGAACAACTTCCAGATTAAGTTTGCGGAAAGCTTCACAAAGCTCGGGTTGATAAGGCTTGAGAATCAGACTATTGCAGTAAGCCGTTCTGCTCAAAGCGTCAGCAATCACATTGGCCTTGACTGGAGTATACTCAATACTCGGATTATACTCTTGAATCATTTCGACCCATCGAGTTTGCCTGAGGTTGAGATTAGGCTGAGTGAAGATGTACTTGAGACTCTTGTGATCAGTGAAAATGTCCACTTTTCTTCCCAATAGAAGATGTCTCCAAGTCAAAAGAGCATGCACAACTGCCGCCAACTCGAGATCATGAGTGGGGTAGTTCTTCTCATTAGGCTTCAACTGGCGAGATGTATAAGCAACAACTTTCTTCTCTTGCATCAATACTGCGCCAAGACCTTGGAGAGAGGCATCACAAAAGACCTCGTACGGTTTGGATTCATCAGGCGGAGTCAGAACTGGAGCAGTGATCAACTTCTCTTTCAAAGTGTTGAAAGCAATGTCACACTCCGGAGACCAAACGTACTTGACGTGCTTCTAAAGAAGATTAGAGAGAGGCTTCACGATCTTGGAAAAGTTTTCAACGAATCTTCGGCAATAGCTTGTGAGACCGAGAAAACTGCGGAGTTGCTTCACGTTCTGAGGAGGTTCCCAATTCACAATTGCAGACACCTTCTCAGGATTCACAGCAATGCCCTTGGCAGAGATGATATGACCAAGATAAAGAACCTCATCGAGCCAAAATTCACACTTGGAGAACTTGGCGTAGAACTGATGTTCTCTGAGCTTATCAAGAACCAAACGCAAGTGCTTGGCATGATCTTCCTTGTTCTTCGAGAAAACCAGAATGTCGTCGAGATAGACCAAAACGAAGTCATTGGTGTAGGCGTTGAAGATGAAGTTCATCATGCGAGAGAATGTCGGAGGAGCGTTGGCAAGGCCAAAAGACATGACAGTGTACTCATATGAACCAAAGCTTGTTCTGAATGCTGTCTTGGGAATATATTCTTCACGAATGCGAATCTGGTGATAACCCATACGGAGATCAAGCTTGGAGAATACTTGGGCACCTTTGATTTGTTCGAACAGCTCATTGATGTTGGGAAGTGGGTATTTGTTCTTGATGGTCTTCTTGTTCACTTGACAGTAATCAACACAAAGTCGGTCCGTTCCATCCTTCTTCTTCACAAAAAGAACACCACAACCCCACAGAGAAGAACTAGGCTGGATGAGACCCATTTTCTCTTGCATATCGAGTTGCTTCTTCAGCTCCTTCAACTCTTCAGGTCCGAGCTTGTAAGGACGTTTGCACACAGGTTCCGTGCCAGGCTCAAGTTCAATAACGAATTCAACTGGCCGATGCGGAGGCATTCCTGGGAGCTCTTCTGGAAAGACGTCTTGGTATTCGCAAACGACTGGAATTTGAGAGATGGCATCCAATTCACCCTTCTCATTGAGAGAAAACATACGAATGGTATCATCACGAGCGGCAAAGACAATTACATCCTCAGACGAATGAGTCAATTGAATCTGCCTGGCTGCACAATCAAGCTGAGCCTTGTGCTTAGAAAGCCAATCCATTCCGAGAATAAGATCAATACCCAAGTCACCGAGAACCGTTGGAGAAGATAGAAACTTGTAGTCACCCAAAGTGATAGAAACATCCGGAACGATGGAGTTAGCCTGCATGCGCTTACCGGGAGAGACAACTGCTAAAGGACTAGGCAAAACTTGCGAAACCAAATCATGCCTATTTGTAAACGGTCTCGAGATGAAGCAATGCGATGCACCAGTGTCAAAAAGAACTTTTGCAGGAATATCATTAATAGGAAGGTTACCCATGATCACATCTGACGAGTCCTCTACCTGATCTGCATTCATCAAATTGACCTTGGCATGCTTGGGGTTATGCTTGACCACAGTTGTACTTGCCGATCTGACAGGAGGAGGAGGAGGAAGACGCCTCTGGTTGAAACACTTGTTGGCATAGTGACCCTTCTGTTGGCACTTGTTGCACGTGACCTCTGAAAGCGGACGGTGATACGGAGCACTCGATCTTGGAGCTTGAGACGAAGTCTTGTTCTGAAAGCCAGGGTTGGGTGGGTGGGAAGAACCACTGCCACCTTTGCTCTTCTGCTGATACGGCTGACAGAACGGAGGAGGAGGAAGCCAAAACTTCTGCTGCTTGGCCACTTGAGTAGAGGAAGAAGGAGTAACATCTCTGACTCGCTTCTTGGAAGCATCACACCTCAACTGAGCAGCCTCTTGCTTCAGTGCCATGTTGTAGAACTCATCGTACCTCAAGGGCTCAAAGAGAACAAGAGCGAGCTGAATTTCTTCTCTGAGACCACCCCTGAACTGATATATCATGCTCTTCTCATCAGGCACGTCCTGCTTGGCAAAGCGAGCAAGCTTCTGGAACAACTTGTTGTAGTCATAGATAGACAAAGAGCCTTGCTTCAGATTGCGGAATTCCTCATGCTTGCTTTCAACCACACTCTGCGGAATATGATGAGCTCGGAAATCTCGACGGAAATCATCCCAAGTGATAACACGTCCACCTCTGGAGTCCCTGTACTCCTGGAACCATTCTGCAGCTTGATCTTTGAGTTGGAAGGAAGCGAACTTGACAAAGTCCTCAGGCCTGACGTTACTGCACTCGAAATGCTTACACAGATCCACAAGCCAATCGTCAGCATCGGTTGCCTCAACACAATTGCTGAAAGTCTTTGGCCTGTTAGCAAGGAATTGGTTGAGTGTAGCAAAGTGACTCTGATTGCTGCCTTGATTGCGCTCTTGAAGAATTTGCATGATCAGCTGTGTGTTTGCATTGGTTGCGGCCATCACAGCTTGCCATGCCTCTGGAGGAGGTGGAGGAGGTGGCGGATCAGGATTCGGAGTCATGCGCGTTGGAGGAGCCATCCTGAAGAGGTTGACCACCATTAGCACATTGACAGACAAATATTGAAGCTAAATCCAATGGAATGAAAATTGCCACATATAGTCTTCACATCCGAACAAAATGAACGAATGCATTCCTCTTGAAATGGTCACATATCCATAAATTGAGAAGCCACGTAGAATTAAGGTAGAGAAATAAATCAACAAGGTACGAATCAAGAACGAATAATCGGTAAGAAATCCCAATCTCAAACCAATATCCGTGGAAGAACTAGAGCTACTAGCATTCCCACCTATGAAACTCCTGAACTTTTCCGGTTATGCAATCAGGTGTTGGGGATACAGGGGAAGCATAATATCTCACCCAAACTAGCAAATCCTACATCCAGCTGTATCCATCCTTCAACACATAACCAAGAAACCTTCGGAAACCACCTACCTCAACCTTCGAAAAGCATCCGTTATACAAGTTATGGCGATACTCCCGAACTCCCGCCCCAGTACTGGGTGGCGTTGAGGTTATCTCACCAACGAACTGCATAAAAGAGATTTTCGATGTCGGCGTACTAGACTCAGGTATTCCAGAACTGCAACGATAAAATTATGATGACAACACCTCAGAGCTCAACTCCCCGGGACACTTCCACTAAACCCCTGACAGGAGGCACCAAGACAATGTTCTCATCATAAAACCATCGGAACGATTCCAAGATACCCGCGTGATCCTAAAAAAAAATTAGTGAAATTTGAGAAGAGAAGAGTCAAAACTCTACGTCAGGATGCCTTACCAGAGCGATGAGGAGACTGGGAAGTAAAAAGAATTCCTAAGCTCTCCGATATATAATTCCTAAATGACTCAAAACATTTTTCTAGACACAACTCGGCCGCTAAAAATGATCAAGCAATGGGGCTCCTAAGGTCGGGGAAGGCTCTGATACCAACTTGTAACACCCTCGATGCGACTATAGCTCCCACGTGTCGAGGCATGACTTGGAGACATAATCGCATTGAAGGCATATGTCGCAAGTTAGGCAATCTTCACAACATCCCATGTAATATGAATGATAAAGGGGAAAACATAGTTGGCTTAAACTCGCCACGTCAATCAAGTACATAAATAACATTACATCACCCAAAACACTCATGGCCCGACTACAGTGCCAAAATAAAAGAGAACCCAACATGCGACACGGTCCCAATCACCCCCAACTGGGCACCACTATTGATCATCGGGAAAGGAAACATAATATCGTTGAGAGTCTTCGTTGAACTCCCACTTGAGCTCATACGCGTCTCCTGGAGCGGAATCATCAGGCCCTGCATCTGGTGTAATAGTAATCTGTGAGCCACAGGGACTCAGCAATCTCGCACCCTCGCGATCAAGACTATTTAAGCGTATAGGAAAGGAAAGGCAAATATATGTGGAGCTGCAGCAAGCGACTAGCATATATGGTGGCTAACTTATTCGCAAAGGAGAGCGAGAAGAGGAGGCAAAGCGCGGGCGAGAAACTAGAGAGCAACCTGCGCAAACATTACTCCAACACCGTGTCCACTTCCCGGACTCCGCCGAGAAGAGGCCATCACGGTAACACACTCAGTTGATACATTTTAATTAATTAAGGTTCAAGTTATCTACAACCGGACATTGACAAATTCCCATCTGCCCATAACCGCGGGCACGGCTTTCGAAAGTTCACCCAACTTAGCCCATGACAAGCTCTCATGGTCAACGAAGGAATAGACCTCCTCCCAAGACGTTTCGATCAGACTCGGTATCTCGGTTACTCAAGACACTTCGACAGGTTAAAACAAGACCAGCAACACCGCCCGAATGTGCCGACAAATCCCGATGTGAGCTGCAGATATCTCTTTCTCAGGGCACACTCAGATTGTCCTAGGTACGGGTAGGCCAGCCCAGAGTTGCCCCTGGTGGCCACCGCTAGCTGACAGGTGGACCAACACTCAGAGGAGCACTGGCCCGGGGGGGTTAAAATAAGATGACCCTTGAGTCTGCAGAACCCAAGGGAAAGAAAAGGCTAGGTGGCGAATGGTAAAACCAATGTTGGGCATTGCTGGAAAAGCTTTAATCAAGGCGAAATATCAAGGGGTTCCCATTATAACCCAACAGCCTAAGGAACGCAAAATCCGGGAACATAACACCGATATGACGGAAACTAGGGCGGCAAGAGTGGAACAAAACACTAGGCGAGAGGCCGAGCCTTCCACCCTTCACCAAGTATATAGATGCATTAAGATAACATAGCAATATAATGATATCCCAACAAGTAAATAAATGATGTTCCAACAAGGAACGGCCTCCAATCTTCACCTGCAACTAGCAACGCTATAAGAGGGGCTGAGCAAAGCCGTAACATAGCCAATCAACGGTTTGCTAGGACCATGGTGGGTTAGAGGTTCAACATGGCAATTGGGAGGCTGACAAGAAAAAGGTAGGCATCATAGCATTGGCATAGCAAAAGAGCGAGCAAACTAGCATAGCAAAGATAGTAGTGATTTCGAGGGTATGATCATCTTGCCTGCACAGTTGTCAGAGTTGACTGGATCCTCACAAGAAAACTCAACGGGCTCCTCAGTAGCGAACTCGTCTCCCGGCTCTACCCAAACAAGACAAACAAGCAACAAGGACACAATCAACCACGTGCAAGGATCAAGCGATATGATGCAATGATGATATGCTATGCGGGATGCGATGCAGGATGCAAAATGCAAGATATGACAGAAAAAGCATGAACCTATCATCAACATGGAATTCCAAGGGTTCCACTGGAAAGATGAGATGAAATCGCTTGAAAACGATATAAAGAACGCCGGAATCGGAGTTACGGTTTGGAAATGGCAAGCGTTTCAAAATTGACACCGGTCTGCGATTTACAGCAAGTAGGCATCTAAATGCAATGAGATGAACATGCTACAGCCACAAAACATGACAAGAAAATACATGGCAGGGATGCACACAAGATTCTTAACAAAAGTCTAGCACTGAGCTACGGCCAAATCATCCATTATGAGGTTCAAACAAGCATGGAAAAAACGCAAATGCAAAACAGATCTCAGACTTAGTGAAATTAAGACTTGTCTGAAATTTCAGATCATGAAGCCATTTTCGGAGCATCAAAACAACATGCTACAGGACCTGAACATGACAAAAAAAGACATGGCATGGAGCTACTCAACAAGCTTAACAAAAGACCCAAAGGGACCTGGGGCCAAAAGGGTTCACAAAATATACTAACGGGCACACGAACATAGCTAAAACACAATCAGTTTTCAGACTTAGTGAAAACTGAGACAATGCTGAAATATAACTCACGAAGGCATGTAAACAAGCTCGATGCACTCACTACGGTGCAAGTTATGGCAAGGCAAGCATACACCCATAAATAAAGCACAAAATACAAGCTATACATGGCAAGAACAATGGCATAGCATGCACGGATCAACTACAATAACATCGGCAAAATCACAAACTAGTTGACGATCTGCCCAGATTCACAACGAAGCAAAAGTAGAGCTCGATTGACTCAAGCTAGGGTGCTCCATAATTGCAAACAAAGACATGGATGGATAGAGCATAACAATATTAACAAAACTCCTTTACTGATCATCCTCAAAAGAGGCACGGATCACTAGGAAACAACATGAACATATGGCATCATGAACTAAATAACCCCAGACTTAGTGAAAACTACGAAGTCCCTGAAAACAGATTCACCGGGTGCCTCACTTTGCAAGTTTGCACAATTCACCACACACATCCTAAAAATGCATGGGTTGCCCTCTGGAAAGATAACAAAATTCTTAACAAAACATATGAAGGACTCACAGGCATATCATGCACACAACAATCATGGCAAAAA
This sequence comes from Triticum urartu, assembly GCF_003073215.2. NCBI lineage: Eukaryota > Viridiplantae > Streptophyta > Magnoliopsida > Poales > Poaceae > Triticum > Triticum urartu. Next base: position 329,940,193 of record NC_053028.1, on the reverse strand, counting down.
TGACAAAAGTCTAAGATGAACTAGCAGATCTGACAAATAACTCAGGAAGCCCTCTTGTAACAGCATTTCGGGCATCAAGATGAACTCAAATGAAAATGATGCAATGGAATGAAATGATGTACTCGTCGAGGCGAACATTTCGATATACTATATGTTCAAAACGGAGCTACGGATGCGGAGATACGGCCGGTCAAAGTATGCACAAAAATTAAAGGGGAGAGGGAAAAAGTCAACCGTCTCAAAATAAATCAGATCTCAGATCTGAGATCCGGTGCACTGTTCATCGGGCGGGAAGTCGAGGTTGACCGGCCGGAGTTGAAGTCGCCGGCGTGGAGGGAGGAAGAGGCCGGGGCGAGGCCGGCCGGACTTGGGCTTCGGTGAGGCAGGCGGCCGGCGACGCGAGGAGGCGGCGGCGGTTGTGTGGAGGCGGCGGTCGGCGAGGTCGGCGTGGTGGCGGAGGTCCCGAGGCGAGGTGGCGGCCGTGGCGGCCCGCGGCGGCGCCGGTCGCCGGAGGTGGGAGAGGCGGCGACGGAGTCGAGGCGCGGGGCGCGGGGGACTTCGGGCTCGCGGGGGCCCCTCCTGGGCCTCCCGGGCCGGCGGCGGCTGGCGACGCGAGCCGGGCGTGGCGAGTGCGGGGCTGCCACGTGGCGGCCGGACACTGCGGGCGGACGTGTCCGTCGGTGGGGGAATTCTCCGGCGCGCGAGAGGAGCGGCGGATCTAGGGTTTCGGGGAAGAAGAAGGAAAACGAAGGGGGCTATTTATAGGCATAAGTGGAGCTAGGAGAGTCCAAATGAGGTGCGGTTTTCGGCCACGCGATCGTGATCGAACGCTCTAGGACATGGAGTAGAGTTTGGTGGGTTTTGGGCCAAATTGGAGGGGTGTTGGGCTGCAACACACACGAGGCCTTTTCGGTCCCTCGGTTAACCGTAGGAGTATCAAACGAAGTCCAAATGGTACGAAACTTGACAGGCGGTCTACCGGTAGTAAACTAAGGCCGCTTGGCAAGTCTCGGTCCAATCCGGAAATGTTTAATCGCCACACACGAAAGAAAGCTAGAAATGGCCACCGGAGGAGAACGGAGCGCCGGAATGCAAAACGGACAACGGGGAAAATGCTCGAATGCATGAGACGAACACGTATGCAAATGCAATGCACATGATGACATGATATTAGATGCATGACAATGAAAACAACACACGGAGACAAACCCGAACCCGAGAAATAAATATAACTTAATGCCGGAAACGGCAAGAGTTGGAGTACAAATTGGGAAAGTTACATCCGGGGTGTTACACACCCACACCTATTTATCGGGTGAAGGTGAGAGGGGACCGCCCCCCTAGGTGCATCTAGAGGTGGGGTGGCCAGGAGGGGGAGACTTGCCCCCCCCCCAAGCAGGTGGGAGGCGCCCCCTCCCCCTAGGGTTTCCAACCCTAGGCGCCTTGGGCCCTTGGGAGGGGGGCACACCAACCCACTAGGGGGCTGGTTCCCTCCCAAATTCAGCCCACTAACTCCTCCGGGGCAGGAGGCCCCACCCGGTGGACACCCGGACACCTTTTGGTAGTCCCGATACAATACCGATAACCCCTGAAACCATTCCGGCGACTGAAACTGGACTTCCCATATATAAATCTTCACCTCCAGACCATTCCGGAACTCCTCGTGACATCCGGGATCTCATCCAGGACTCTGAACAACCTTTGTCAACCACATACAATTTCCCATAACAACTCTAGCATCACCGAACCTGAAGTGTGTAGACCCTACGAGTTCGGGAACCATGTAGATATGGCTGAGACATCTCTCCGGCCAATAACAAACAGCGGGATCTGGATACCCATGTTGGATCCCACATGTTCCATGATGATCTCATCGGATGAACCACGATATCGAGGATTCAATCAATCCCGTATACAATTCCCTTTGTCCATCGGTATGTTACTTGCCCAAGATTCGACCGTCGGTATCCCCATACCTTGTTCAATCTCGTTACAGGAAAGTCTCTTTACTATTTATGTAACGCATGATCCCGTGGCTAAATCCTTAGTCACATTGAGCTCATTATAATGATGCATAACCGAGTGGGCCCAGAGACACCTCTCCGTCATATGGATTGACAAATCCCAGTCTCGACTCGTGCCAACCCAGAGATACTTTCGGAGATACCTGTAGTGCACCTTTATAGCTTCCCAGTTAAGTTGTGATGTTTGATACACCCAAAGCATTCATACGGTATCCGGGAGTTGCACAATCTCATGGTCTAAGGAAATGATACTTGACATTAGAAAAGCTCTAGCAAACGAACTACACGATCTTGTGCTATGCTTAGGATTGGGTCTTGTCCATCACATCATTCTCCTAATGATGTGATCCCATTATCAACGACATCCAATGTCCATGTTCAGGAAACCTTAACCATCTATTGATCAATGAGCTAGTCAACTAGAGGCTTACTAGGGACATGCCGTGGTCTATGTATTCACACATGTATTACGGTTTCTGGTTAATACAATTATAGCATGAACAATAGACAATTATCATGAACAAGGAAATATAATAATAAACATTTTATTATTGCCTCTAGGGCATATTCCTAACAGTCTCCCACTTGCACTAGAGTCAATAATCTAGTTACATTGTGATGAATCGAACACCCATAGAGTTCTAGTGCTGATCATGTTTTGCTTGTGAAAGAGGTTTAGTCAACGGATTTGAGACATTCAGATCCATATGTACTTTAAAAATATCACATGTAGATGACGCCACGATGCTTTGCTTGCAACTGCACCAGCTGACTGCCCCACCATTCAAAATATACACGTATCCGGTTTGTGACTTGGAGTCATCTAGATCTATGTCAAAGCAGCATCGACGTAACCCTTTACGACGAGCTCTTTGGCACCTCCATAAACGAGAAACATATCCTTAGTCCTTTTCAAGTACTTTAGGATATTCTTGACCGTTGTCCAGTGTTCCATTCCGGGATCACTTTGGTACCTACCTACCAAACATACGACAAGGTTCACATAAGGTCTAGTACACAGCATGGCATACATAATAGAGCCTATGGCCGAGGCATAGGGATGACACTCATCTTTTCTCTTTCTTTTGCCAAGGTCGGGCGTTGAGCTGCGCTCAATCTCACACCTTGCAATACAGGAAAGAACCCCTTCTTGGACTGATCCATATTAAACTTCTTCAGTATATTGTCAAGGTATGTGCTTTGTGAAAGACCAATGAGGCATCTCAATCTAGCTCTATAGATCTTGATTCCTAATATGTAAGAAGCTTCTCCAAGGTCCTTCATTGAAAAACACTTATTCAGGTAGGCCTTTATGCTTTCCAAAAGTTCTATATTATTTCCCATCAATAGTATGTCATCCACATATAATATGAGAAATGCAACAGAGCTCCCACTCACTTTCTTGTAAATACAGGCTTCTCCATAAGTCTGTATAAACCCAAACGCTTTGATCATTTCATCAAAGCGAATGTTCCCACTCCGAGATGCTTGCACCAGCCCATATATGGAGCACTGGAGCTTGCATACTTTGTTAGCATTCTTAGGATTGATAAAACCTTCCGGCTGCATCATATACAATTCTTCCTTGAGGAAACCGTTAAGGAATGCCGTTTTGACGTCCATTTGCCAGATCTCATAATCATAGAATGCGGCAATTGCTAACATGATTTGGACGGACTTCAGCTTCGCTATGGGTGAGAAGGTCTCATCGTAGTCAACCCCTTGAACTTGTCGATAACCCTTAGCGACAAGCCGAGCCTTATAGACGGTCACATTACCATCCGCGTCATTCTTCTTCTTAAAGATCCACTTATTCTCTATGGCTTGCCGATCATCGGGCAAGTCCGTCAAAGTCCATACCTTTTTTCATACATGGATCTTATCTCAGATTTCATGAATTTAAGCCATTTGTTGGAATCTGGGCCCGCCATCACTTCTTCATAGTTCGAAGGTTCACCGTTGTCTAACAACATGATTTCCAGGACAGGGTTGTTGTGCCACTTTGGTGCGGAACGTGTCCTTGTGGACCTATGAAGTTCAGCAGTAACTTGACCCGAAGTTTCATGATCATCATCATTAACTTCCTCTCTAGTCGGTGCAAGCACCACAGAAACATCTTCCTGAGTTGCGCTACTCTTCGGTTCAAGAGGGGGTACCTCATCAAGTTCTACTTTCCTCCCACTTACTTCTTTCGAGAGAAAATCTTTATCCAGAAAGGATCCGTTCTTCGCAACAAAGATCTTGCCTTCGGATCTGAGGTAGAACGTATACCCAATAGTTTCCTTAGGGTATCCTATGAAGATGCACTTTTTCGATTTGGGTTCGAGCTTTTCAGGTTGAAGTTTCTTGACATAAACATCGCATCCCCAAACTTTCAAAAATGATAGCTTAGGTTTCTTCCAAAACCATAATTCATACGGTGTCGTCTCAACGGATTTAGACGGTGCCCTATTTAAAGTGAATGCGGCAATCTCTAAAGCATATCCCCAAAATGATAGCAGTAAATCGGTAAGAGACATCATAGATCGCACCATATCGAATAGAGTGCGATTACGACGTTTAGACACACCATTACGCTAAGGTGTTCTAGGCGGCGTGTGTTGTGAAATAATTCCACATTTCCTTAAGTGTGTGCCAAACTCGTGACTCAAATATTCTCCTCCATGATATGATCGTAAGAACTTTATTTTCTTGTCATGTTGATTCTCTACCTCGCTCTGAAATTCCTTGAACTTTTCAAAGGTCTCAGACTTGTATTTCATTAAGTAGACATACCCATATCTCCTCAAGTCATCAGTGAGGGTGAGAACATAACGATAGCCACCGTGAGCCTCAATGCTCATTGGACCGCATACATTAGTATGTATTATTTCCAACAAGTTGGTTCCTCACTCCATTGTTCCGGAGAACAGAGTCTTGGTCATTTTGCCCATGAGGCATGGTTTGCACGTGTCAAATGATTCATAATCAAGAGACTCCAAAAGTCCATCCGCATGGAGTTTCTTCATGCATTTGACACCAATGTGACCAAGGCGGCAGTGCCACAGGTATGTGGGACTATCATTATCAAAATTACATCTTTTGGCATTCACACTATGAATATGTGTAACATCACGTTCGAGAGTTAATAAAAATAAACCATTCACCAACGGGGCATGACCATAAAACATATCTCTCATATAAATAGAACAACCATTATTCTCAGATTTAAATGAGTAGCCATCTCGCATTAAATGAGATCCAGATACAATGTTCATGCTCAAAGATGGCAATAAATAACAATTATTGAGGTTTAAAACTAATCCTGAAGGTAGATGTAGAGGTAGCGTGCCGATGGCGTTCACATCAACATTGGAACCATTCCCGAGGCGCATCATCACCTCATCCTTCGTCAGTCTCCGCTTATTCCGAAACTCCTATTTTGAGTTACAAATGTGAGAAACCACACCGGTATCAAATACCCAGGAGCTACTATGAGCGCTGGTAAGGTACACATCAATAACATGTATATCATATATACCTTTGGCGTTGCCAGCCTTCTTATCTGCTAAGTACTTGGGGCAGTTCCGCTTCGAGTGACCATTTCCCTTGCAATAAAAGCACTCAGTCTCAGGCTTGGGTCCATTCTTTGGCTTCTTGCCGGCAACTGACTTACCGGGCGCGGCAACTCCCTTGCCATCCTTCTTGAAGTTCTTCTTACCCTTGCCTTTCTTGAAACTAGTGGTCTTATTCACCATCAACACTTGATGTTCCTTTTTGATCTTCACCTCCGCTGATTTCAGCATCGAATATAACTCAAGAATGGACTTCTCCATCCCTTGCATATTGTAGTTCATCACAAAGCTCTTGTAGCTAGGTGGAAGCGACTGGAGGATTCTATCAATAACCGAGTCATCTGGAAGGTTAACTCCCAGCTGAGACAAGCGGTTGTGCAACCCAGACATTTTGAGTATATGCTCGCTGACAGAACTGTTTTCCTCCATCTTACAACTGTAGAACTTGTCGGAGACTTCATATCTCTCGACCCGGGCATGATCTTGGAAAACCATTTTCAGCTCTTGGAACATCTCATATACTCCTTGTTGCTCAAAACGCTTTCGGAGCCCTGATTCTCAGCTATAAAGCATGCCGCACTGAACGAGGGAGTAATCATCACTACGCGATTGCTAGGCATTCATAATGTCTTGAGTTGCTGGGAAAATGGGTGCGTCACCTGGCGGTGCTTCAAGGACATATGCTTTCTTGGCAGCTATGAGGATGATCCTCAAGTTACGGACCCAGTCCGTATAATTGGTTCCATCGTCTTTCAGCTTGGTTTTCTCTAGGATCGCGTTGAAGTTGAGGGCAACATTAGCATGGGCCATTGGATCTACATGATAGATTGTAAAGACAATTTTAGACTAAGTTCATGATAATTAAGTTCATGTAATCAAATTATTTAATGACTCCCACTCAGATAGACATCCCTCTAGTCATCTAAGTGATACATGATCCGAATCGACCAGGCCGTGTCCGATCATCACGTGAGACGGACTAGTCATCAACGATGAACATCTCCATGTTGATCGCATCTACTATATGACACATGTTCGACCTTTCGGTCTCTCGTGTTCTGAGGCCATGTCTGTATATGCTAGGCTCGTCAAGTCAACCTAAGTGTTACGCATGTGTAAATCTGGCTTACACCTATTGTATGCGAACGTTAGAATCTATCACACCCGATCATCATGTGGTGCTTCGAAACAGTGAACCTTCGCAACAGTGCACAGTTAGGGGGAACACATTTCTTGAAATTTTAGTGAGGGATCATCTTATTTATGCTACCGTCGTTCTAAGCAAATAAGATGTAAACATGACAAATATCACATGCAAATCATAAAGTGACATGATATGGCCAATATCATCTTGCGCTTTTGATCTCCATCTTCAAGGCGCGGCATGATCACCATCGTCACCGGCATGACACCATGATCTCCATCATCGTGTCTTCATGATGTTGTCTCGCCAACTATTACTTCTACTACTATGGCTAACTGTTAGCAATAAAGTAAAGTAATTACATGGCGTTTTCATTGACACGCGGGTCATACAATAAATTGAGATAACTCTATGGCTCCTGCCGGTTGTCATACTCATCGACATGTAAGTCGTGATTCCTATTACAAGAACATGATCAATCTCATACATCACATATATAATTCATCACATCCTTTTGGCCATATCACATCACATAGCATACCCTGCAAAAACAAGGTAGACCTCCTCTAATTGTTGTTGCATGTTTTACGTGGCTGCTATGGGTTTCTAGCAAGAAGGTTTCTTACCTATGCAAAAGCCACAACGGTGATATGCCAATTTCTATTTACTCTTCATAAGGACCCTCTTCATCGAATCCGATCCGACTAAAGCGGGAGAGACAGACACCCGCTGGCCACCTTATGCAACAAGTGCATGTAAATCGGTGGAACTTGTCTGATGTAAGCATATGTGTAAGGTCGGTCCGGGCCGCTTCATCCCACAATGCCGCCGAATCAGGATAAGACTAGTAACGGTAAGCAAATTGAACAAATCATCTTCCACAACTATTTGTGTTCTACTCATGCATAGAATCTACGCATAAACCTGGCTCTGATACCACTGTTGGGGAATGTAGTAATAATTCAAAAAAATTCCTATGTGTCACCAAGATCAATCTAGGGTATACTAGCAATGAGAGAGAGGGAGAGCATCTTCATACCCTTGAAGATCGTTAAGCGGAAGCGTTACAAGAACGCGGTTGATGGAGTCATACTCGCGGCGATTCAAATCGCGGAAGATCTGATCCAAGCGCCAAACGGACGACGCCTCCACGTTCAACTCACGTAAAGCCCGGGGAAGTCTCCTCCGTCTTGATCCAGCAAGGGGGGGAGAGAAGTTGAAGGAGACCTCCGGCAGCACGACGATGTGGTGGTGGAGCTTGCGGTTCTCTGGCAGGGCTTTGCCAAGCACTACAGAGGAGGAGGTGTTGGAGGGTGGAGGGCTGCGCCAGGGGAAGGGGTGCGGCTGCCCTCCCACCCCCACCTTATTTATAGGGTGAAGGGGACAGGGGGCCACCCCCTAGATGCATCTAGAGGGGGGGGCGGCCAGGAGGGGGAGACTTGCCCCCCAAGCAGGTGGGAGGCGCCCCTCCCCCTAGGGTTTCCAACCCTAGGCGCCTTGGGCCCTTGGGGGGGAACCAGTCCACTAGGGGGCTGGTTCCCTCCCATATTCAGCCCACTAAGTCCTCCGGGGCAGGTGGCCCCACCTGATGGACCCCTGGACACCTTTCGGTGGTCCTGGTACAATACCGATAACCCCTGAAACCATTCCGGCGACTGAAACTGGACTTCCCATATATAAATCTTCACCTCTGGACCATTCCAGAACTCCTCGTAACGTCCGGGATCTCATCCGGGACTATGAACAACCTTTGGTAACCACATACAATTTCCCATAACAACTCTAGTGTCACCGAACCTTAAGTGTGTAGACCCTATGGGTTCGGGAACCACGTAGACATGACCGAGAATCTCTCCGGCCAATAACCAACAGCGGGATCTGGATACCCATGTTGGCTCCCACATGTTCCACAATGATCTCATCGGATGAACCACGATGTCGAGGATTCAAGCAATGCCGTATACAATTCCCTTTGTCCATCAGTATGTTACTTGCCCGAGATTCGATCGTCGGTATCCCCATACCTCGTTCAATCTCGTTACTGCCGAGTCTCTATACTCGTTCCGCAACGCATGATCCCGTGGCTTACTCCTTAGTCACATTGAGGTCATTATGATGATGCATTACCGAGTGGGCCCAGAGACACCTCTCCGTCATACGGAGTGACAAATCCCTGTCTCGATTCATGCCAACCCAACAGATACTTTCGGAGATACCTGTAGTGCACATTTATAGCCACCCAGTTACGTTGTGACGTTTGATAGACCCAAAGCATTCCTATGATATTCGGGAGTTGCACAATCTCATGGTCTAAGGAAATGATACTTGACATTAGAAAAGCTCTAGCAAACGAACTACACGATCTTGTGCTATGCTTAGGATTGGTTCTTGTCCATCACATCATTCTCCTAATGATGTGATCCCATTATCAATGACATCCAATGTCCATGGTCACGAAATGACAACCATCTATTAGTCAACGAGCTAGTTAACTAGAGGCTTACTAGGGACATGTTTTTGTCTATGTATTCACACATGTATTACGGTTTCTGGTTAATACAACTATAGCATGAACAATAGACAATTATCATGAACAAGGAAATATAATAATAACCATTTTATTATTGCCTCTAGGGCATATTTCCAACATATCACCCCGGCCCCATGCACATACATGTATGTATGTAGGCCTCTTCTTCACACAAATTGCATTGACACGTATTCCCTCACCATATCTTAGTATATCTCACACACACGGACTACGTGTGCAAAAGAGAAGAGGTGCGCACACGCACTCGTTCCCACATACAAATGCGCGGGTGCACGGTGGAGCACATTTGTACAAAAAATGAGTGTGTAGAAAGCCTTAGATGATATGCCAAACTAGTCTATATTTATACCTCTGTATCTATATCTATACCCCTATATTGAGTGGAATAAATTTGAAAGATGGTCGTTGGATGAAGCCAATCAGACGGTGTAGAGATGGTAAATCCGAGCACTACTGGCCATTGGATGTCAGGTACATTCCACCAGATTCTGCCACACGTACAATCTAGAAGACTCCATGGTTGAACTTAAGCATAATGGACAAACCTGAAAACACAATTACTTCTCCTTTGTTTTAGAATCTTCTGTATCATAACTGTCCAAACTTTTTTTCTAGTTGAATTGCCATTATTTGTTTTTACTTTATGATTTACAACGCACAACTCCATGAATCATAAAATAGATTAACTTTTTTATAAAAACTAATTGATTTTGAATGATATGAACTATAAGAATTAACGTCTACATCATGCATATATGACTCAAAGTTTACATGCTATAGTGTGGTATTTATTCATAATTTGGTTGACAAATCTCATGCGTGCAATGCATGTGTACCTTACTAGTACTTCATTTTTCAGTTAATATATTATGATTAAAATGATGTGGGGGCATCCATGAAGCCACATGACACATGTGGAGGTGTTGTCGCGGCCTCCTTGTGTGGATTGATCACAGTGACGTGCTGCTGGTTCCAGAAGAATGTACTCATCCTCTCTCATGCACACTGGCATTACATGCATGAAGCGAAGATGTGCACGCACACACTCATTCCCTCACACTCACACGCGGGTACACGGTGGGACGCATTTTTGTACGAAGATCCACCCCATGTGATAATTTGACGTGTGTAAAGTCGTTCACTCCATTGATGGCTAATTAATACAGTGCATGCAAATTGGAGTGGATGTGAGGGAGGAAGTAGTTGAGAAATACATTACTACTCCACTTCATGAATGCGAGTAGTTAAATCACGGGTGCTACTTCCATTGGTCTCCTTCATATTTTGTGCCAATTTTTGACCATAATTTTAAGTAACACAATATTTATGCATGTCATAAAACTTAATGTCATCGAAAACTACTTTCAAATGTGATTCCAATGATATAATTTTTGGTGACATGCATTAACATTTTGTTAGTTAAATTTTTGGTCAAAAATTGGCACAAAATAAAAAGGGGGCCAAATAAACCAGGACGCAGGCAGGATGATTAATTTTTGCCTTGGTTACTATTGGTGGCCTTTGTATTTAAATATGGACAGAGGGGAGTAGTACTACCTTTATCTTAGCCTTGTAGGGCTCTCCCAGCGCCTACGCTCGCCTCCCTGGCTCGCCCACCGGATCCCGCCATGGAGGATCCAGCCATGGATAATCCCTTTGATCCCAGGATCCCGCGGGATGCCCTCTCATTGTGGCCCGTAGCACTGCCACCTTTAAGCGAAACCCACATGTGTTTCAGAGGGGATCCATTACTCTGGAATCATAGATCGGTGGCACCGGAGCACATACCAGGGCAGCGTTTCAGGTGGTGGGCAGCAATGGCAAATCAGATCGAGGAAGCGTCGCATCGATTGGAGACAAGTTCGAAGGAGCTGCGCCTGGCAAAGCACAAGGCGTTGGAGCAAGTCGATCTCAAGGGAGAGATGCTGAGGGATGCCAGCATCTGGCAGCGTCGCGTTGATTTCGAGATGGGGCTAATGGCAGAGATCATATTCATGGAATCAACTACGGAGTAAAGAACGCGCATGCCTGTGGAATGGCATGAGCAGCCGGTGCAACTGTTCAAATGGGCGGTAGGAGAAGCCAAATCCCGGGACCAGCTGCGGCGGCACCGCTGGGCATGCATCGTAGGCGAGGTGAGCTGCCCTCCTTCCCCGCCAGCAATGCAGTGACCTACTCGGTTGCTGCTGCAGTGAACTTTCAACGCCATGTCGGTTTGCAACCTTGACAATCACTCCATCTATATGTATTGTATTCTTGTGAAAATACTTGGTCATTTGGAAAAAGATGGTTATTGATTTATCACTAGTTTTTGAATGCTTAGTCATGACAATCACCTGAAGCCACAACCAGAAGTCTCCATCGCGTAATACTTACGGTCGGTCGCACCAACGGACAGTCTGTCGAACCCACGTCTCATCGAAGGGACACGCATCTGCTTGGTCTGACATGTACGACCAATTACATCACTGACTTGTGCGACCGCATTTGAGTATTAGTACTTGAATATGTTCCACTAAACTCATTGGTAGCTGTTTCAGGCCTCGAAACAAAAACCATCAATTAATCTTTAGCTTGTTCCCGTCACATTGCAAAGTAGTACTACCATGCTATAATTAATTGCAAACCTGCTCACACATAGTACGTATCAAACCTCAACATGTTCCCACTATGCAGGTTTTAGTACTAGTGCTAGTACTAGGTTATAAAAAGGGGAACTACCTAGCCGAAAATTACTCTAACTTCCTCCTCATAAGTCTTTCTTGTTCGCCCGTCCTTGCCATGGCTGGTGTGCAGAGCTCTAGGTCGAGTACTACTCGTAACAAGGCAGCAGCGACCAAGTCCATGGAAAAAAGGGAGGGCTCGCCGCCTCGCAGAGACCTCGAAAAATCTCTCACGGGCAGGCGAGGGCTCCCAGGAGCGCCCTAGCCGCGGAGGCGAACATGCCGAGCTGGCGGCGCTGGAGTTGTTATCCCTCAACGACATGCCCAATCAGCTCAATAAGTAGAAGGAGTTCATCGACGACTTGGTGGAGCTGCTGAAGGAGAGCCTCGATGACATGCCCGCTAAGTTCAATGAGTAGGGGGAGTTGACTGCCGGCTTGGTGATGCTGCTGAAGAAGAGCATTGCCTCGGATAAGAAGGCGACCGGCGAAATCCTGCAACTTCAGGAGGACAATGCGAAGCTCCGCCACGAGCTTGACCTGCTGAAGGAGGAGAGCGCCGGCTGGAAGAAGCTGCGTGAGAAGAGTAGTTCCTCGGTGAAGATGCTGCACACCCTCGTCATGGAACAGAAGGAGGAGTTGGCGTAGCTCCGCATCGAGCACGCGGCTGCTGTCAAGGTACGTAATGCGGCCGTGGAAGAGATGATGAAGGCTCACATCAAGAAATCCCGCATCATGGACATAATGAAGAAGATGGCTCAGGAGATGAGTGAGTAGATGGAGGTCGTGGAGGCGATGAAGAAGCAGTTACGACTCCGCGGCCAGCAACCCTTCATGTAGTAGAGAGCAGCACCCCAGACTTGTGTGTGCGTCTTCCTTCTTTTGTTGGGGGGGATAATCTTCCTTCTTTTGCTCCTGTATTTCTTCTTTTGCTTCAGGTGTTTCACTGCACGTGTCACGTTCTCTGCGAGGCATGAATAGAACAATGCTAATGATGAGCGGCGCTGTGGGATCGATGACTAGAAAATTATATCATTTTTACCGCCATATCGCACCGAGCTGCCGTGTTTCGTGCTCCTCCGTCGTACTAGTACTCTAGTGGAAACACTCCAGTGGAAAACTTGAGTATACCACATGGTTCTTTGCTCCTCCTTAGGTCATCGGCAACATTTATATGAGCAGCCAAATCACAAGGCCCCGCCTTCCAGCAGTAATGAGCCATCAAATCACAAAGGCCCTCGCCTCTCGTGAAGCTGACCAATCGAGACTACCCCGCCCTCTAGCCTTTTAAATGTATACTTTTGTACATTAGTAGTATCAATGGATTGCGCCATGGAGCAAAACTAACAAGATGAAATTAAAGAAAAAAGGTGGTACATATGGAGAGCGCTCATCACCAAATTATGCATATAGTACTATTAAAAAAGCTAGTACGTGCTTAGATGGGGTGCTAAATTCTATTAAAGACATTAGCATACCTATTTAATTCTTGGGTTTTTATTATTTATGCCACTATTTGTGTCTCACTACTTAGTTTTGCCATTAGAAGTTACAACTAATAAAAAATGCCATCGATCCGTGAGATGCTTGCTGATATCTCAAAAATGTCGTTGTTCCGTTAGATGGTTGCTCAAAAATGCCATTAGACATTGTTATTTTCACATCAAACCCATTAACCATGTTATATGACAAAAATAAGCCTAGACCCACATGTCAATTCTCTCTATCTCACAATGATAAGTGTGGCCCCGCTTGTCAGGAGTAACCAAGTGAATTATTTTACAAGAAAATAAGAACGTTGTTGGGATCAAGTAGGACCCACACTTTATTGTAGTGAGATAGATGGAGAGTTGGCATGTTTATCCATAGGTATTTATGTCATTATAACATGGAAAAAGATATTTGCATCACAATAATGGTGTCCAGTGGCATTTTTGAGCATGTGTCTAATGAAGCGATGTCATTTTTGAGCGGTTGAAATTCCTAGTGGCAAAACCGAATAGTGGGACACAACCGGTGGCATAAATGATAAAAACCCTTAATTCTTTGACAACTAAATTGCTAGCTATATGATGTTGGCCATATATATTGTACGTATATAATGTGAAAAAACGAGTGGTAGTACTACCAACTACAAGATAAACTATAAGAAATACTAGTATGTACGTACTAAAGAGTTAAAGTAACGAGAAGGAACGTAACATAGTTCTGTTGGGGGCTTAGCACAACACACCCCTCAAATAAAACTAAGCACCCTGAAATTAATCTAAGAAACTAATCCGGTAGACACTGCATTACAACCACCATGAGCAACGACACTGCCACCTTACTCGGACTCCTCGTCCACGTGCTCGACTTCGTCCTTGTCCCTCTTCCTCTTGGCCGATACTTCTTTGCATGAACTGCACACTTGTCTCTCGCTCTTCACCCAACCCTTGTAGATACTGAAACAAAGGTAGGCATCCATTGCAGCGTAATGAATGTGGTCTCTATCTAGTACATTCCACTGCCATGAAATATGAAACTTGGGCAGAGGTTTCATCACTTTATCGTACGAAGGATCAACCATGGTTGCTGCCAGGGTCAGCATTGAAGGTTGATGCGAGGACACCAACACATTCCTCTGGAGGTCGAAGGGCTGGCCTAAACGAGGCCTATCCGACCCAGGACTTCTTTGTTGTTCGTAAAGTCTACAGAGACGAATTTGACTTTGCCGCCCCCGAGGAAGTTCTTAAAATCCTCGCACTCAACATCGTCACATCATATGTGGTAGACCAAGAACAAGTTATGCACGCAAACCTGGATCATGGCGGGCTTCTTCTTCTCTTCCTCCTTTAGATTCTTCTCTTTTCCTAGGACTGTGGTGTACTCAACATCTAGCCCAGTGACCCGCTCATCACCCTTTGACTTTTTGAACATGCGTTTGAAGCGATCAAGGAATCCTTTCACCCTCGCGGAACGGGTGTAGATGACGCCGAACTCATCGTCGGTGATGGTTCTAACCTTTTACTCACTGTCAATCATGGAGATTTGGGACGCCATGGATTTGAGAGGAGGGTTAGGATTAGCGGAACTATTGTAATGTGAAAGTACATGACGACTAGGAGCGAACTGTTGTAATGTTAGAGGATGGCCCGGGGTGAGTAGGAGCGAACTGCTAGCGGTTTTCCGGTTGTAAAAATGCTGAGTGGGGCGTGCGAACGGCAGGGTAGTGGCTTGTCCTATGGATAAATGGATTCATGCACAGTACTATGGGGGCTCAATTAGATGTCATGTCTACTAGACGCCCAATTAAATGGCTTCATGCATTTGTGTGTTCGCACGTCAAGCGTCAGGAAAATTACAGGTGATACGAAGCTTTCCATGCTCCCATGATACGGGCTTCCCAAAGCCCATGGATCTGAGATCGAACGGTTGCATGGCGTGATTCAAACCTATGTGTGAATATCCTATCCAGGAGGGTTTTTCTACAAATTTTCAGCAACTTAGCATGCGACCCTTCGATCTCAGATCCAAGGGCTATCAGCAGCCCATATCATGGTTGCGCCTACCACAACCGTAGCTTCGCTCACGCGGTCGCGCCCTTAGAGATTTCAGACGGCTATAAATGAGCATTTTTTGCCTACTTCGCATGCATGAAACTACTTCCTTTGTCCAGGTGTGTTAGGCTATCTGATGTTGGCATGTCATACATAGTCATCACTTAGTCACTCATACAACAAGGTTAGGTGTAAGGTTGGCTATAAGAGTATTTTTTTACTTCTCTCTATCTCTTTCTTCGTAGTATTTATCGCATTTGCCAAGGAGTAAGGAGTACAATACTCGGCACCTATATACCATGGAGGTGGTCAGGAATCGGGAGACTCACGCCGGCCATAGCGCCGCAGTTAAAATGGTAATGGCAAGTCAAATCACAGGGCCCACCTGTCCAGTAGTAACTCGCCGTCAAATCACACAACCCTACGTTTGCAGCAGCCTACTCCCTCATCTTCTTGCCTCTCTGTTGAACCGACTAGGCGGAACTACTCCGCCTACCGCGCAGGAAAAGACCCGCCCTCTACTTTTAAATATAATTTTGTATCCATGGATTGCGCCATGGAGAAAAGCCTTAAGAAAACGGCGGTACACATGTATACAGCACGCCCATTGCGTTCGCGTCGCACCCCAGACGGTCGGTTTGAAGGAAATATGCCCTAGAGGAAATAATAAAGTTATTATTTATTTCCTTATATCATGATAAATGTTTATTATTCATGCTAGAATTGTATTAACGGAAACATAATAGATGTGTGAATACATAGACAAACAGAGTGTCACTAGTATGCCTCTACTTGACTAGCTCATTGATCAAAGATGGTTAAGTTTCCTAACCATTGACATGGGTTGTGATTTGATTAACGGGATCACATCATTAGGAGAATGATGTGATTGACTTGACCCATTCCGTTATCTTAGCACTTGATCGTTTAGTTTGTTGCTATTGCTTTCTTCATGACTTATACATGTTCCTATGACTATGAGATTATGCAACTCCCGTTTACCGAAGGAACACTTTGTGTGCTACAAAACGTCACAACGTAACTGGGTGATTATAAAGGTGCTCTACAGGTGTCTCCAAAGTTACTTGTTGGGTTGGCGTATTTCGAGATTAGGATTTGTCACTCCGATTGTCGGAGAGGTATCTCTGGGCCCTCTCGGTAATGCACATCACTTAAGCCTTGCAAGCATTGCAACTAATGAGTTATTTGCGGGATGATGTATTACGGAACGAGTAAAGAGACTTGCTGGTAACGAGATTGAACTAGGTATTGAGATACCGACGATCAAATCTCGGGCAAGTAACATACCGATGACAAAGGGAACAACGTATGTTGTTATGCGGTTTGACCGATAAAGATCTTCGTAGAATATGTACGAGCCAATATGAGCATCCAGGTTCTGCTATTGGTTATTAACGGAGACGTATCTCGGTCATGTCTACATAGTTCTCTAACCCATAGGGTCCGCACGCTTAACGTTACGATGACAGTTATATTATGAGTTTATATGTTTTGATGTACCGAAGGTTGTTCGGAGTCCCGGATGTGATCAAGGACATGACGAGGAGTCTCGAAATGGTCGAGACATAAAGATTGATATATTGGAAGCCTATATTTGGATGTCGGAAGTGTTCCGGGTGAAATCGAGATTTTACCGGAGTACCGGGAGGTTACCGGAACCCCCCGGGGGCTTAATGGGCCTTAGTGTAAATAGAGGGAAGCAAGGGAAGTGTGGGGCGCGCCCCCCAAGGCCCAAACCGAATTGGTTTAGGGCAAGGGGGCCGGGCCCCTCTTTCCTTCTTCCCCTCTTCCTTTCCTTCTCCCGAATCCTATTCCAACTAGGAAAGGGGGGAGTCCTACTCTCGGCGGGAGTCCTACTCCCGGTGGGAGTGGGACTCCTCCTGGCGCGCCCTCTCCCTGGCCAACTGCACCCCCTTGCTCCTTTATATACGGGGGTAGGGGGCACCCCATAGACACAACAGTTGATCTCTTGATCTCTTAGCCGTGTGCGGTGCCCCCCTCCACCATAGTCCACCTCGATAATACTGTAGCGGTGCTTAGGCAAAGCCCTACATCGGTAGAACATCAACATCATCACCACGCCATCGTGCTGACAAAACTCTCCCTCAACACTCAGCTGGATCGGAGTTCGAGGGACGTCATCGGGTTGAACGTGTGCTGAACTCGGAGGTGTCGTACGTTCGGTACTTGATCGGTCGGATCGTAAAGACGTACAACTACATCAACCGCGTTGTGCTAACGCTTCCGCTGTCGGTCTACGAGGGTACGTAGACAACACTCTCCCTTCTCGTTGCTATGCATCACCATGATCTTGCGTGTGCGTAGGAAATTTTTTGAAATTACTATGTTACCCAACAGTGGCATCCGAGCCAGGTTTTAAGCGTAGATGTCATATGCATGAGTAGAACACAAGTGAGTTGTGGGCGATATAAGTCATACTGCTTACCAGCATGTCATACTTTGGTTCGGTGGTATTGTTGGATGAAGCGGCCCGGACCAACATTACGCGTACGCTTACGCGAGACTGGTTCTACCGACGTGCTTTGCACACAGGTGGTTGGCGCGTGTCAGTTTCTCCAACTTTAGTTGAACCAAGTGTGGCTACGCCCGGTCCTTGCGAAGGTTAAAACAACACCAACTTGACAAACTATCGTTGTGGTTTTGATGCGTAGGTAAGAACGGTTCTTGCTAAGCCCGTAGCAGCCAAGTAAAACTTGCAACAACAAAGTAGAGGACGTCTAACTTGTTTTTGCAGGGCATGTTGTGATGTGATATGGTCAAGACATGATGCTAAATTTTATTGTATGAGATGATCATGTTTTGTAACCGAGTTATCGGCAACTGGCAGGAGCCATATGGTTGTCGCTTTATTGTATGCAATGCAATCGCCCTGTAATGCTTTACTTTATCACTGAGCGGTAGCGATAGTCGTGGAAGCATAAGATTGGCGAGACGACAATGATGCTATGATGGAGATCAAGGTGTCACGCCGGTGACGATGGTGGTCATGACGGTGCTTCGGAGATGGAGATCACAAGCACAAGATAATGGCCATATCATATCACTTATATTGATTGCATGTGATGTTTATCTTTTATGCATCTTATCTTGCTTTGATTGACGGTAGCATTATAAGATGATCTCTCACTAAATTATCAAGGTACACGTGTTCTCCCTTAGTATGCACCGTTGCGAAAGTTCTTCGTGTTGAGACACCATGTGATGATCGGGTGTGATAGGCTCTACGTTCAAATACAACGGGTGCAAAACAGTTGCACACGCGGAATACTCAGGTTAAACTTGACGAGCCTAGCATATAAAAGATATGGCCTCGGAACACAGAGACCGAAAGGTCGAGCGTGAATCATATAGTAGATATGATCAACATAGTGATGTTCACCATTGAAACTACTCCATCTCACGTGATGATCGGACATGGTTTAGTTGATTTCGATCACGTGATCACTTAGAGGATTAGAGGGATGTCTGTCTAAGTGGGAGTTCTTAGGTAATATGATTAATTGAACTTAAATTTATCATGAACTTAGTACCTGATAGTATCTTACTTGTCTATGTTGATTGTAGATAGATGGCCCGTGTTGTTGTTCCATTGAATTTTAATGCGTTCCTTGAGAAAGCAAAGTTGAAAGATAATGGTAGCGATTACACGGACTGGGTCCGTAACTTGAGGATTATCCTCATTGCTGCATAGAAGAATTACATCCTGGAAGCACCGCTAAGTGCCAAGCCTGCTGCAGGAGCAACACCAGATGTTATGAACGTCTGGCAGAGCAAAGCTGATGACTACTTGATAGTTCGGTGTGCCATGCTTTATGGCTTAGAACCGGGTCTTCAACGATGTTTTGAACGTCATGGAGCATATGAGATGTTCCAGGAGTTGAAGTTAATATTTCAAGCAAACGCCCGGATTGAGAGATATGAAGTCTCCAATTAGTTCTATAGCTGCAAGATGGAGGAGAATAGTTCTGTCAATGAACATATACTCAAAATGTCTGGGTATCATAATCACTTGACTCAACTGGGAGTTAATCTTCCTGTTGATAGTGCCATTGATAGAGTTCTTCAATCACTGCCACCAAGCTACAAAAGCTTCGTGATGAACTATAACATGCAAGGGATGAATAAGACTATTCCCGAGCTCTTCGCGATGCTAAAGGTGTAAAGCCCCGAGACCGATGTGCCAGGTGTCATGCAGTTATTCGCTGTTGTTGCCTTGTCATTGCTTGCGTGTCATGCATTTGCATATCATGTCATCATGTGCATTTCATTTGCATACATGTTCGTCTCATGCATCCGAGCTTTTTCCCCGTTATCCGTTTTGCATTCCGGCGCTTCGTTCTCCTCCGGTGGTCATTTATACCTTTCTTTCGTGTGTGGGGATTAAACATTTCCGGATTGGACCGAGACTTGTCATGCGGCCTTGGTTTACTACCGGTAGACCGCCTGTCAAGTTTCGTACCATTTGGACTTCGTTTGATGCTCCAACGGTTAACCGAGGGACCGAAAAGGCCTCGTGTGTGTTGCATCCCAACACCCTTCCAAAGTGGCCCAAAACCCACCTAAACCTCCTCCATCATCTCGGTCGTTCGATCACGATCGCGTGGCCAAAAACCGCACCTCATTTGGACTCTCCTAGCTCCCTCTACCTATAAATATGTGTCCCTCCCAGAATTTGCGCGCAGATGAAACCCTAACCTCCTCCTCCGCGCGCCGCCGGACAATTCCTCCCACGCCAGCCGGACATGTCCGCTGCGCCCTCCACCTCACCCCGGCCAATGAGGGCCTGCCACATCACCCGCCGCCGCCTCCCGCGCCAATCGCGCCGCGCCACCTCAGTCGTGCCTCCCACCACCTGCCGAAGCCCGCCGGGGCCCGGGCGAGGCCCTCCCGGCCCATCTCGCCGCCGCCGCACTTCGCGGGCACTCCGCCCGAACCCCGCCGTCCGCCTTCGCCCGCGGTCGCCGGGCCCGCTCCGCCGCCGTACGCCGGCGCCGCCACTCCGCGTCTCCGCCGCCGGAGTCCCGCAGCTCCGCCGCCCTTCCGGTGAGCCCGCGCCGCCCCGCGCCTAGCTCGCCAGTGTCGACCTCCTCCGCCGCCTTGACCGCACGCCGCCGTCCGGTCACCTCCGGCCTCCGCGCGCCGCCTCCCCTTCGTCGCCGGAGCTCGTCCCGCGCCGGATCCGAGGAAGATGGATCAGATCCACCACTTCCCCATCCAAACACGTCCCGTCTCAGATCTGCACCGCTCCGTCCCGGATCCCTCCGTCCCGCGTTGACTTTCGCGGAGGTATAATTTCACTAAGTCCCCGAAATTCCCAGATTCATATGCCCATGTTCATCGTGTCGTAACTTTGCATCCATAGCTCTGATTCATGCATATAGCATATCAAAATGTTCGCTTCAGAGAGTACATCATTTCATCTCATTGCATCATTTTCATTTGAGTTCATCTTGATGCCCGAAATGCTGTTAGAAGAGAGCTACTTGAGATAATTGTCAGATCTGCTGCTCCATTTAGATATTTGTCATTTTTGTCATGATTTTTGTGTGCATGATATGCCCATGAGCTCTACATATGTTTTGTTAAGGGTTTTGCCATCTTTCCAGAGGTGCAACCCATGTATTTTTGTGATGTGTGTGGTGACTAGCACAAGCTTGCCAAGTGAGGCACTTGGTAATGCTGATTTCAGGGACTTAGCATTTCCACCAAGTCCTTGATCTGTTTATCTCATATGGTCATATGTTCACATTGTTTCCTAGTGATCCGTGCCTCTTTTGAGGATGATCAGTAAGGATGTTTTGTTAATCTTGTAGTGCTCTATCCATCCATGTCCTTGTTTGCAATTATGGAGTACCCTAGCTTGAGTCAATCGAGCTCTACTTTTGCTACTTCGTGAATCTGGGCAGATTGTCTACTTGTTAGCAATTTTGCCGAGGATGTTTTAGTTGATCCGTGCATGCCATGTTATTGTTCTTGCTATGTATAGCTTGTATAATGTGTATTATTGATGGGTGTATGCTTATATTATCATGACTTGCTCCGTAGTGAGTGCATCGAGCTCGTAAACATGCCTACTTGATATCTATTTTCAGCATGCTCCAGTTTTCACTAAGTCTGAGAACTGATTATGTTTTTGCCATGTTCACATGCTTGCAATTGTATTTTCTGATCCCTTTTGGCTCAAGGTCACTAAGGAACTTTTGTTAAGCTGTTTGAGTAGCTCCATGCCATGCTTTACTTTGCCATGTTCGGGTCCTGTATCATGTAGTTTTGTTGCTTCGAAGTGTGCTACCTGATCTGAAATTCCAGACAAGTGTTAATTTCACCAAGTCTGAAATCTGTTTGCCAAATGCATTTTTGCCATACTTGTTTGGACCTGTTAATGGATGAATTGGCCATAGCTCAGTGCTAGACTTTTGTTAAGCATCATGAATGCATCCCTGCCATGTATTTTTATGCCATGTTTGAGTGCTGTAGCATGTTCATCTCGTTGCATTTAGATGGCTACTTGCTGTAAATCGCAGACCGGTGCCATATTTGAATTGCTTGCCATTTCCAAACCGTAACTCCGATTCCGGCGTTCTTTATATCGTTTTCAAGCGATTTCATATCATCTTTCCAGTGGCACACTTGGATTACCAAGTTGAGGCCAGGTTCATGCATTCCTTGTCAAATCTTGCATATGCATCCCGCATCGCATCCCGCATAGCATACCATCCTTGCATCATATTGTTTGATCCTTGCACGTGGTTGATTGTGTCCTTGTTGCTTGTTTGTCTTGTTTGGGTAGAGCCGGGAGACGATTTCGCTAACGAGGAGCCCGTTGAGTTTGCTTTCGAGGATCCAGTCAACTCTGACAACTTTGTAGGCAAGATGATCATACCCTCGAAATCACTACTATCTTTGCTTGCTAGATGCTCGCTCTTTTGCTATGCCTATGCTGCGATACCTACCACTTGCTTATCATGCCTCCCATATTGTTGAACCAAGCCTCTAACCCACCTTGTCCTAGCAAACCGTTGTTTCGCTATGTTACCGCTTTGCTCAGCCCCTCTTATAGCGTTGTTAGTTGCAGATGAAGATTGAAGTTTGTTCCATGTTGGAACATGGAGATGTTGTTCCTTGTTTGGAACATGTTTACTTGGTGGGATATCACTATATCTTATTTAATTAATGCATCTATATACTTGGTAAAGGGTGGAAGGCTCGGCCTTATGCCTGGTGTTTTGTTCCACTCTTGCCGCCCTAGTTTCCGTCATATCGGTGTTATGTTCCCGGATTTTGCGTTCATTACGCGGTTGGGTTATAATGGGAACCCCTTGGCAGTTCGCTTTGAATAAAACTCCTCCAGCAAGGCCCAACCTTGGTTTTACCATTCGCTACCTAGCCTTTTTCCCTTGGGAGTCGCGCATCCCGAGGGTCATCTTTATTTTAACCCCCTCGGGCCAGTGCTTGTCTAAGTGTTGGTCCAAACTAGAGCCCCTTGAAGCGCCACCTCGGGGAAACTCGAGGGCTGGTTTTAGTTGTACGGATTGCTTATCCGGTGTTGCCCTGAGAACGAGATATGTGCAGCTCCTATCGGGATGTCGGCGCACCGGGTGGTCTTGCTGGACTTGTTTTACCATTGTCGAGGATGTCTTGTAGAGCCGGGATACCAAGTCTGATCGGAATGTCTCGGGAGGAGGTCTATTCCTTCGTTGACCGTGAGAGCTTGTCATGGGCTAAGTTGGGACACCCCTACAGGGATTTGAACTTTCAAAGTCGTGCCCGCGGTTATGGGCAGATGGGAATTTGTTAATGTCCGGTTGTAGATAACTTGAACCTTAACTTAATTAAAATGAGTCAACTGCGTGTGTAACCGTGATGGTCTCTTTTCGGCGGTGTCCGGGAAGTGAACACGGTGTTGGAGTTATGCTTGACGTAGGTTGTTCTAGGATCACTTCTTGATCATAGTTGTTCGATCGTGCTTTGCCTTCTCTTCTCGCTCTCTTTTGCGTATGTTTAGCCACCATATATGCTAGTCGCTTGCTGCAGCTCCACCTCATACCTTTACCTTACCCATAAGCTTAAAATAGTCTTGATCGCGAGGGTGCAAGATTGCTGAGTCCCCGTGGCTCACAGATACTTCAAAAACCAGCTTGCAGGTGCCGATGAGTCCGTGCAGATGACGCAACCCAGCTCAGGAGGAGCTCGATGAAGATCTTGTCCTATGCGTTGCTTCGTTCTAGTTGATCAGTAGTGGAGCCCAGTTGGGGTCGATCGGGGACCTTTGTCGCATTTGGGGTTCTTCTTTTATTTTGGTTCCGTAGTCGGGCCCTGATTGTATTTGGATGATGTAATGCTTTATTCATGTATTTGTGTGAAGTGGCGATTGTAAGCCAGCTATGTATCTCTTTCCCTTATGTATTACATGGGTTGTGTGAAGATTACCTCACTTGCGACATTGCTTTCAATGCGGTTATGCCTCTAAGTCGTGCTTCGACACATGGGAGATATAGCCGCATCGAGGGCGTTACAAAAGGCCACAGAGGTAGAAATCAAGAAGGAGCATCAAGTGTTGATGGTCAATAAGACCACCAGTTTCAAGAAAAAGGGCAAAGGGAAGAAGAAGGGGAACTTCAAGAAGAACAGCAAGCAAGTTGGTGCTCAGGAGAAGAAACACAAGTCTGGACCTAAGCCTGAGACTGAGTGCTTCTACTGCAAGCAGATTGGTCACTGGAAGCGGAACTGCCCCAAGTATTTGGCAGATAAGAAGGATGGCAAGGTGAACAAAGGTATATGTGATATACATGTTATTAATGTGTACCTTACTAATGCTCGCAGTAGCACCTGGGTATTTGATAATGGTTCTGTTGCTAATATTTTCAACTCGAAACAGGGGCTACGGATTAAGCAAAGATTGGCTAAGGACGAGGTGACGATGCGCGTGGGAAATGGTTCCAAAGTCGATGTGACTGCGGTCGGCACGCTACCTCTACATCTACCTTCGAGATTAGTATTAGACCTAAATAATTGGTATTTGGTGCCAGCGTTGAGCATGAACATTATATCTGGATCTTGTTTGATGCGAGACGGTTATTCATTTAAATCAGAGAATAATGGTTGTTCTATTTATATGAGTAATATCTTTTATGGTCATGCCCCCTTGAAGAGTGGTCTATTTTTGCTAAATCTTGATAGTGGTGATACACATATTCATAATATTGAAACCAAAAGATGCAGAGTTGATAATGATAGTGCAACTTATTTGTGGCACTGCCGTTTAGGTCAGAGCAGTGTAAAGCGCATGAAGAAACTCCATACTGATGGACTTTTGGAACCACTTGATTATAAATCACTTGGTACTTGCGAACCGTGCCTCATGGGCATGGGCAAGATGACTAAAACGCCGTTCTCCGGAACTATGGAGAGAGCAACAGATTTGTTGGAGATCATACATACAGATATATGTGGTCCGATGAATATTGAAGCTCGTGGCGGATATCGTTATTTTCTCACCTTCACAAATGATTTAAGCAGATATGGGTATATCTACTTAATGAAACATAAGTCTGAAACATTTGAAAAGTTCAAAGAATTTCAGAGTGAAGTTGAAAATCACCGTAACAAGAAAATAAAGCTTTTACGATCAGATCGTGTAGGAGAATATTTGAGTTATGAGTTTGGTCTTCATTTGAAACAATGCGGAATAGTTTCGCAACTCATGCCACCCGGAACACCACAACGTAATGGTGTGTCCAAACGTTGTAATCATACTTTACTAGATATGGTGCGATCTATGATGTCTCTTGCTGATTTACCGCTATCGTTTTGGGGTTATGCTTTAGAGATGGCCGCATTCACGTTAAATAGGGCACCATAGAAATCCGTTGAGACGACGCCTTATGAATTGTGGTTTCGCAAGAAACCAAAATTGTCATTTCTTTAAGTTTGGGGCTGCGATGCTTATGTGAAAAAGCTTCAACCTGATAAGCTCGAACCCAAATCGGAGAAATGTGTCTTCATAGGATACCCAAAGGAGACTATTGGGTACACCTTCTATCACAGATCTGAAGGCAAGATGAAGAGGCGAGGGTGTCCTGATCTTTCGATGAGATGATAACTATCGATTTGGTGGAGATGACTTTGACGATCCGACTACAAACGTGCACGACGTTGCGCCTTAGTAATCGCTAAACCAATCTCTTGAGGTTACTGACGATGCCGGAAGCATGATCAGCCTGACCACGAAGGTCTCTTCCTGTAAGCAATTGAAGAACGAGCAAGAATATGGTAAAAGCAATATGAATATTGCGAATATATATATGAAGTATTGATAATGGTGGGGATCCGTAAGCGGTCTTAGTCTGGTCGTTGGACACAAACGAAGTACACGAAGTTGCAATGGCTAACTTTTAACTAAACAAATCCCAAGGAAAAAGCTACTAGATGGATCAACTTATATAGGAGCAAGGGGTGGCGTCCAAGGAGGTGGGAGGACGTCCCAAGGCAGCGTAAAACCAACCCTAGGTCGTACAAGGCTCATGGGCCCAAGTGGAGGTGATGCAACACCTTTGGACTTGTTGTTTGACTCAGATTCTACTGTAGCATCAGATTGTTTCGTCCATATCTCAACGCTCCGGACGAATTTAAAGGTGAATCCAATTGGGTTGGAAAGAGGACGAAATCTACTTTCCAACAAAAAAAGAATCACCCAATTCGGAGTCCGTATGAAAAAGTTGTTGGCGTTTTAAGTCAGGTATGTTTGTGCAGTCCGAATCTGAATCCAGAACGTAAGAGACATGGACTCTATCTTCTCTTGGCCCAAAAGTGAAGTGAGAGGACTTTTTGAACAGAACCTAAACTTCTCCTTTTGCCTTATCTTCATATGTGGATTGTACAAATGTCCCATACACCTGCAATTAGACAAAACACAAAAGTGTGTGAAGTATTTTTGTTCTGGATAACATAAATAGATTATTGAATAGTTTGCACTAGAGATCACCTGACAAATATGCATGTATGCAATATTTTTGGTCGTATCCAAGGTAGTCATGTCCTCATCATCCTCCCCTTCTTGAAAATAAATCCGTCCTCGGCGTTGCTTAATCTGAAATGTGGCTAACAAAAGAGACAAGGTGTACATGTTGTATATGTATATGTCATCCATTTTTACTTCCCGTGGATTTTGCACATATGACACATTTATACATGAGTAACTTTCATAGTTAATAAAATATGAAGTCAAAATATTATCACAAGAAGTAGAAGGCATGAAAGTATTGCAACTCAGTGTGCACATATAAGTGAAGCTCTTATTCATATGAAAAGATTGACAATATTCATCATTAAACCATCCCAACATTGGTGAATAAACCTTACTTGCATCAAATTTACATGCTACAACATGCTTAAATAAGCAAACATGCAATAAGTCATTTGACACAGAATCATCACCAAGATTAGAGGTCATATCAAAATGATTAAACATTGGTTCTTTTGCATCAACAGTTAATTCATTGGGTGCACTCAAAATTGTTGGTATTTCAGTTGTTTGATCACATGATGCATTCATGATAGTAACATGATTCTCTAAAATAGGTGATGCGCTCAAATCAACAGGTAACTCAACACATGACGTATTCAAGTTAACTAGGCATGCATCATTCTCATGTGAAGTTATATCATCAATACCTTTACAGTTACCTTGTCGCAAAGATGTAGCTGATGTAGGTACGGATGACGGCAATGTACCATACTCTTGAGATGATGTCACGCACACAATCTGAGGTGTGGCTGCTCTAGTAGGTGCAACGGTGGAGGAACCAAGCGGTGGTGGTGAGCATGAACTAGAATAGTAGTTGTTGTAGTCACCCAATGCATCCTCCTATAACTGTCTCTCAAAGGTACAAGCACGAACATACATACCAGTAATGCAACGAGGAATATACTAAAATCATGCCTGAATATCATGGTTCAAACCACCAAAAAATCTATTCATTATATCATCCTCAGATTCTTCTATGTCACAATGATGTACATAAGATTTGAACTCTTGGTAGTAAGCATGAACAGTGTTGTTGCCTTGTTTAAATTGTTCAAATTTGCGAAGCAATTCACGACGATAGTAAGGAGGGAAAAATTGTTGTCTCATTACATCTTTCAAATCTTTCCAAGTTGTGGGTTGGTTATCAATGTTTTTCTTACAATGCACACTCCACCAAACAGAAGCAAAACCAGTAAATACTCTAGTGGCAGCTCGTACTCGCTCAAGTTCAGAAAAGTCATGGTGACTAAAAACTTGTTTTACTTCAAGATCCCAAGCTAGATAAATAGCAGGATTAAATCTACCCTCAAATGATGGTAAAGAGATAACCTAGACATGTGCTTGTGTGTGTTGTCCCAACTCTCGTGATGGTGATAATGTGTCCGTCGTCCAAGAACTTTTATCTCCGGAACCTGTCATGATTAGTAGAAACAAGAAACAAAATTCGAGAATAATGTTCTGATGAACTACTAGGATGTGGTTGTAAAGTGCTGACAGTAAAGCAAATATCAATATCTTACAAGTTCTTACCATGCGGCAGGTGGTGACAGGCAACCAAGGGTGTCAAATAACTCCAAAGATTGTGCAAAGCGATTGCCAGGAGAACGTACGTATACATGGTGTATAAATATGTGGAGCTGGGTTCCCTATATATGGTAGCAAAATATTAGCAATAATCAATTCAAGGATGCAATGTTGAATAAACGCGCAACGACGGTACTGTGCTGGTCTTAGGCTAGACCCGAACTAGAGACGCGGGCCTAGAACACTAATAAGGTCACGGCGTAGCACAACTAGCATCAATAAAGGATATGAAGTAGCTCTGAACAGCAAGATATAAGTGAAGATCACAACGGCGGTAAAGATAATGATGAAA
The DNA here is from genome assembly GCF_003073215.2 of Triticum urartu. Taxonomy (NCBI): domain Eukaryota; kingdom Viridiplantae; phylum Streptophyta; class Magnoliopsida; order Poales; family Poaceae; genus Triticum; species Triticum urartu. The sequence continues at coordinate 329,911,775 of NC_053028.1, read as the reverse complement.
AACAACTGCCAAGCAGGATATACAACAACTCTCTCTCCAACTTTCCTCTTGAAAAGTTTGAGCCAATTTTCTGCTAACTTTTCTCAAATAATGCTACTAACATTAGCTTTCCAATGCAAAAAGAATCACTCAATTCCGAATTGATATGAGGAGTCAAAGAATTCTAAAACTGGCCTGAAAAACTGGAATAAGCTGTGTCCACGAACTTCGGAGGGCAAAAAGACCTATTTAGAAGACGATTTTGAGGTGTCAAATATTGAACAAGCCTCTGCAACTATTTATATGCGGCTTGTCGTTAGCTTTCTTTTGAGTACTCGCGGAGCCAAAACGGACTTCGTATGAGGAAGTTATGCCTGTTTTACTGAACAGTGCACAAAACAGATTCCAATCCGCATTCAACTATGAGATTGAGTCTAGATAGATCCGAATTTTGTTTTTTTTCTTCTCTTTTTTTTCTCACACTTTTTTTCTTTTTCTTTCTCTTTTTTTTCTCTGACTTTTTCTTTCTTTTTTCCTCTCTTCTTTTCTCTGCCTCTTTCCAAGACAAACTAGATAAGATGCAGATTGGATCAAGCGAAGATGTGAACGACCTCAACTATGATTATGATAATGAACTATGGGTAGCACGTGGTGGTGATGGATGGTGTGGTGGACAGCGGAAGGGATAACGATGCAGCGCCGACGTGACTAATGTGAACAGAACTCGAAACTCTAAACGAACTAAACACTAAGACCAGCAACTCGACACGACGATGCAACCGATAATTCAATAATGCAAACAATGAAAAGAAAATTGCAAAGGCTCAGACTGGCTTGGACAAAAGGATGAATAGATCTAACTTTTTGTGGTTTTTCTTGGACAATAGGTAAGAAATAAATCTAATCTTGGGGAAACTGGAAATTCTCACCGAGCAACCTGAAAACTGATACCACTTGATAGAGGCAAAGGCGTCCCGATCTTTCGATGAGATGATAACTATCGATTTGGTGGAGATGACTTTGACGATCCGACTACAAACATGCATGATGTTGCGCCTTAGCAATCGCTAAACCAATCTCCTAAGGTCACTCACGATGCCGGAAGCACGATCAGCCTGACCACGAAGGTCTCTTCCTGCAAGCGATCGAAGAACGAGCAAGAATATGATAAAGCAATCTAAATATTGAGAATATGGATGAAGTGTTGATAAAAGTGGGGATTCATAAGCGGTCTTGGTCTGGTTTTTGGACACAAACGAAGTACACGAAGTTGCAGCGATGGCTAACTTTTAACTAAATAAAACCCAAGGAAAAAAGCTACTAGATGGATCTACTTATATAGGAGCAAGGGGTGGCGGCCAAGGAGGTGGGAGGACGTCCCAAGGCAACCTAAAACCAACCCCAGGTCGTACAAGGCTCATGGGCCCAAGTGGAGGTGATGCAACACCTTTGGACTTGTTGTTTGACTCAGATTCTACTGTAGCATCAGATTGTTTCGTCCATATCTCAACGCTCCGGATGAATTTAAAGGTGAATCCAATTGGGTTGGAAAGAGGGCGAAATCTACTTTCCAACAAAAAAAAGAATCACCCAATTCGGAGTTCGTAGAAAAAGTTGTTGGCGTTTTAAGTCAGGTATGTTTGTGTAGTCCGAATCTGAATCCAGAACGTAAGAGACTTGGACTCTATCTTCTCTTGGCCCAAAAGTGAAGTGAGATGACTTTTTGAACAGAACCTAAACTTCTCCTTTTGCCTTATCTTCATATGTGGATTGTACAAACGTCCCATACACCTGCAATTAGACAAAACACAAAAGTGTGTGAAGTATTTTTGTTCTGGATAACGTAAATAGATTATTGAATAGTTTGCACTAGAGATCACCTGACAAATATGCATGTATGCAATATTTTTGGTCGTATCCAAGGTAGTCATGTCCTCATCACAAGACTTTTGTTGCTAAATTCAGAACATTTCTAAAGAAGGAGTTTCTCTCGAAAGAAGTGAGTGGGAGGAAAGTAGAACTTGATGAGGTAACCATACCTGCTCCCTTATTGGAAAGTAGTTCATCGTAGAAAACGGTTTCTACGACACCTACACATATTAGTGAGGAAGTTAATGATGATGATCATGAAACTTCAGATCAAGTTGTTACTGAACCTTGTAGATCAACCAGAGTGGTACGGTAATCCTGTTCTGGAAGTCATGCTACTAGGTCATGATGAACCTACGAACTATGAAGAAGCGATGGTGATCCCAGATTCCGCAAAATGGCTTGAGGCCATGAAATCTGAGATGGGATCCATGTATGAGAACAAAGTATGGACTTTGGTTGACTTGCCCGTTGATCGGCAAGCAATTGAGAATAAATGGATCTTCAAGAAGAAGACTGATGTTGACGGTAATGTTACTGTCTACAAAGCTCGACTTGTTGCGAAAGGTTTTCGACAAGTTCAAGGGATTGACTACGATGAGACTTTCTCACCCGTAGCGATGCTTAAGTCTGTCCGAATCATGTTAGCAATTACCACATTTTATTATTATGAAATTTGGTAAATGGATGTAAAAACTGCATTCCTGAATGGATTTCTGGAAGAAGAGTTGTATATGATGCAACCGGAAGGTTTTGTTGATCCAAAGGGAGCTAACAAAGTGTGCAAGCTCCAGCGATCCATTTATGGACTGGTGCAAGCCTCTCGGAGTTGGAATAAACGCTTTGATAGTGTGATCAAAGCATTTGGTTTTGTACAGACTTTTGGAGAAGCCTGTATTTACAAGAAAGTGAGTGGGAGCTCTATAGCATTTCTGATATTATATGTGGATGACATATTGCTGATTGGAAATGATATAGAATTTCTGGATAGCATAAAGGGATACTTGAATAAGAGTTTTTCAATGAAAGACCTCGATGAAGCTGCTTACATATTGGGCATCAAGATCTATAGAGATAGATCAAGACGCTTAATTGGACTTTCACAAAGCGCATACCTTGACAATGTTTTGAAGAAGTTCAAAATGGATCAAGCAAAGAAAGGGTTCTTGCCTGTGTTACAAGGTGTGAAGTTGAGTAAGACTCAATGCCCGACCACTGCAGAAGATAGAAATAAAATGAAAGATGTTCCCTATGCTTCAGCCATAGGCTCTATCATGTATGCAATGCTGTGTACCAGACCTGATGTGTGCCTTGCTATAAGTCTAGCAGGGAGGTACCAAAGTAATCCAAGAGTGGATCACTAGACAGCGGTCAAGAACATCCTAAAATACCTGAAAAGGACTAAGGATATGTTTCTCGTTTATGGAGGTGACAAAGAGCTCATCATAAACGGTTACGTTGATGCAAGCTTTGACACTGATCTGGACGATTCTAAATCGCAAACTGGATACGTGTTTACATTGAACGATGGAGCTGTCAGTTGGTGCAGTTCTAAACAAAGCGTTGTGGCGGATCTACATGTGAAGCGGAGTACATAGCTGCTTCGGAAGCAGCAAATGAAGGAGTCTGGATGAAGGAGTTCATATCCGATCTAGGTGTCATACCTAGTGCATCGGGTCCAATGAAAATCTTTTGTGACAATACTGGAGCTATTATGTAACTCCCTCGATGCGGCTATATCTCCCACGTGTCGAAGCACGACTTAGAGGCATAATCGCATTGAAAGCAATGTCGCAAGCGAGGTAATCTTCACACAACCCATGTAATACATAAGGGAAAGAGATACATAGTTGGCTTACAATCGCCACTTCACACAATACATGAATAAAGCATTACATCTTCCAAATACAATCAAGGTCCGACTATGGAACCAAAATAAAAGAAGAACCCCAAATGCGACAAAGGTCCCCGATCGACCCCAACTGGGCTCCACTACTGATCAGCTAGAACGAAACAACACAAGGGACAAGATCTTCATCGAGCTCCTCCTAAGCTTGGTTGCGTCACCTGCTCGGTTCAACGGCAGCTGCAAACTGGTTTTGGAAGTATCTGTGAGTCACGGGGACTCAGCAATCTCGCACCCTCGCGATCAAGACTATTTAAGCTTATGGGTAAGGTAAAGGTATGAGGTGGAGCTGCAGCAAGCGACTAGCATATATGGTGGCTAAACATTCGCAAATGAGAGCGAGAAGAGAAGGCAAAGCACGATCGATAAACTATGATCAAGAAGTGATCCTAGAACAACCTACGTCAAACATAACTCCAACACTGTGTTCACTTCCCGGACTCCGCCGGAAAGAGACCATCACGGTTACACACGCGGCTGATACATTTTAATTAAGGTCAACTTCAGGTTTTCTACAACCGGACATTAACAAATTCCCATCTGCCCATAACCGCGGGCACGGCATTTGAAAGTTCAAATCCCTGCAGGGGTGTCCCAACTTAGCCCATGACAAGCTCTCACGGTCAACGAAGGAATAGACCTCCTCCCGAGACATTCCGATCAGACTCGGTATCCCAGTTCTACAAGACATCCTCGACAATGGTAAAACAAGTCCAGCAAGACCACCCGATGCGCCGACATCCCGATAGGAGCTGCACATATCTCGTTCTCAGGGCAACACCGGATAAGCAATCCGTACAACTAAAACCAGCCCTCGAGTTTCCCCGAGGTGGCGCTGCAAGGGGCTCTAGTTTGGACCAACACTTAGACAAGCACTGGCCCGCGGGGGTTTAAAATAAAGATGACCCTTGGGCTGGCCTAACCCGAGGGAAAAAAGGCTAGGCGGCAAATTGTAAAACCAATGTTGGGCCTTGCTGGAGGAGTTTTATTCAAAGCGAACTGTCAAGGGGTTCCCATTATAACCCAACCGCGTAAGGAACGCAAAATCCGGGAACATAACACCGATATGACGGAAACTAGGGCGGCAAGAGTGGAACAAAACACCAGGCATAAGGCCGAGCCTTCCACCCTTTACCAAGTATATAGATGCATTAATTAAATAAGATATATTGTGATATCCCAACAAAAAAAATATCCATGTTCCAACATGGAACAAGCTTCAATCTTCACCTGCAACTAACAACGCTATAAGAGGGGCTGAGCAAAGTGGTAACATAGCCAATCAACGGTTTGCTAGGACAAGGTGGGTTAGAGGCTTGGTTTAACATTATGGGAGGCATGATAAGCAAGTGGTAGGTATCGCAGCATAGGCATAGCAAAAGAGCGAGCAACTAAGCAAGCAAAGATAGAAGTGATTTCGAGGGTATGGTCATCTTGCCTGAAATCCTGCAAGGAAGAAGAACGAGTCCATGAAGAAGGCAAATGGACGTAGTCGAACGAATCCTCACAACCGTGACGTTACCGAAACCAACCCGATGAAGCAAACAACGGAAATAAGCACACAACATAGTAAACAACCAACACAAGAACATGGTATGATATGCGGGATGCGGTATGCAATGCATATGCATGATTTGACAAGGAATGAACGAATCTGGCCTCAAATTGGAAATCCAAGTGTGCCACTGGAAAGGCGAGATGAAATCGCTTGAAAACGATATAAAGATCACCGGAATCGGAGTTACGGTTTGGAAATGGCAAGCAATTCAAATATGGCACCGGTCTGCGATATACAGCAAGTGACCATCTAAATGCAACAAGAAGAACATGCTACAGCACTCAAACATGGCAAAAAAATGCATGGCAGGGATCCATTCATGAAGCTTAACAAAAGATGAACAGTGAGCTACGGCCAATTCATCCATTAACAGGTTCAAACAAGCATGGCAAAAATGCATTTGGTAAACAGATTTCAGACTTAGTAAAATTAACACTTGTCTGGAATTTCAGATCAGGTAGAACACTTTGGAGCATGAAAACAATATGCTACAGGACCTAAACATGGTAAAGTAAAGCATGGCATGGAGCTACTCAAAGAGCTTAACAAAAGTCCCTTAGTGACCTTGAGCCAAAAGGGATCAGAAAATACATTTGCAAGCATGTGAACATGGCAAAAACATAATCAGTTCTCAGACTTAGTGAAAACCGGAGCATGCTGAAACAGATATCAAGTAGGCATGTTTACGAGCTCGATGCACTCACTACAGAGCAAGTCATGACAATCTAAGCATACACCCATCAAGAATACATATTATACCAGCTAGACATGGCAAGAACAATAACATAGCATGCACGGATCAACTACAACATCCTCGGCAAAATCGCTAACAAGTAGACAATCTGCCCAGATTCACGAAATGGCAAAAGTAGAGCTAGATTGACTCAAGCTAGGGTGCTCCATAATTGCAAACAAAGACATGGATGGATAGAGCACTACAAGATTAACAAAACATCCTTACTGATCATCCTCAAAAGAGGCACGGATCACTAGGAAACAACATGAACATATGGCATATTGAGATAAACAGATCAAGAACTTAGTGGAAATGCTAAGTCCCTGAAATCAGCATTAACAAATGCCTCACTTTACAAGTTTGTGCTAGTCACCACACACATCACAAAAATACATGGGTTGCACCTCTAGAAAGATGGCAAAACATATAACAAAACACATGTAGAGCTCATGGGCATATCATGCACACAATAATCATGGCAAAAATGACAAATATCTAAATGGAGCAGCAGATCTGACAAATAACTCAAGTAGCACTCTTCCAACAGCATTTCGGGCATCAAGATGAACTCAAATGAAAATGATGCAATGAGATGAAATGATGTGCTCGCTGAGATGAACATTTTCATATGCTATATGCCCAAAACGGATCTACGGATGATGAGTTATGGCATGATGAACATGGGCATTTGAAACGTGGGAAACTCGAGGTAAAAGTCAACGGCGCGGAAACCGAGGTTCACCAGCACGGTTCTCGCCGGAGACGGTGGGGAGAGAGATGGGCCTCGCCGGAGATGGCAGATCCAGGACGGATCTCGCCGGATCCGGCCGGATCCCGGCGCGGGCGGCGTAGGAAGGTCGGCGGCGGCCGGTTGGCGATGGCGCGCGGCGACGGCGACCTGGGGCGAGCGGGGCGTCGTGGAGGAGCCCGCCGGCGGGGCGAGGTTGCAGGAGCAGCGGCTCCGTGGCGGAGCGGCGATGAGACGGCCGGGCGGAGCGCTCCGCGGGCGGCGCGTGTCTCGGGAGGCCGCGGGCAGGCGGCGGCGACGGATGGGCCCGCGCGGGCCTGCGATGGGCTCGGCGGGCCGCGCGGTGGAGAGGCGGGGCGCCGGGACGACGTGGCGGTGCGCGATAGGTGGAGGGAGGCGGCGGCGCTGAGGTGGAAGCCGGCGATTGGCCGGGGTGAGGTGGAGGCTGGACGCGTCCGGCGGCGGAGTGGGAAGAAGCTAGGGTTTGGACTGCGCGAAAAATCGGGGAGAGCCACATATATATAGGTAGAGGGAGCTAGGAGAGTCCAAATGAGGTGCGGTTTTTGGCCACGCGATCGTGATCGAACGCTCTAGATGATGGAGAAGGTTTTGGTGGGTTTTGGGCCAAATTGGAAGGGTGTTGGGATGCAACACACGCGAGGCCTTTTCGGTCCCTCGGTTAACCGTTGGAGTATCAAACGAAGTCCAAATGGTACGAAACTTGACAGGCGGTCTACCCGTAGTAAACCAAGGCCGCTTGTCAAGTCTCGGTCCAATCTGGAAATGTTTAATACCCGCACACGAAAGAAAGGTAGAAATGGCCACCGGAGGAGAACGAAGCGCCGGAATGCAAAACGGACAACGGGGAAAATGCTCGGATGCATGAGACGATCACGTATGCAAATGAAATGCACATGATGACATTATATGCAATGCATGACACGCAAGCAATGACAAGGCAACAACAGCGAATAACTGGAGGACACCTGGCACATCAGTCTCGGGCCGTTACATATTGCCTTGGCGAAGGAATCCAGATTTCACAAGAGAACCAAGCACATCAAGAGACGCTTCAATTTCATCCGGGATTTAGTCCAGGTGGGAGACATAGAAATTTGCAAGATACATACGGATCTGAATGTTGCAGACCCGTTGGTTAAGCCTCTTCCACGAGCAAAACATGATCAGCACCAAGGCTCCATGGGTGTTAGAATCATTACTGTGTAATCTACATTATTGACACTAGTGCAAGTGGGAGACTGAAGGAAATATGCCCTAGAGGCAATAATAAAGTTATTATTTATTTCCTTATATCATGATAAATGTTTATTATTCATGCTAGAATTGTATCAGCTAGAAACATAATACATGTGTGAACACATAGACAAACAGAGTGTCACTAGTATGCCTCTACTTGACTAGCTCGTTGATCAAAGATGGTTAAGTTTCCTAACCATTGACATGGGTTGTCATTTGATTAACGGGATCACATCATTAGGAGAATGATGTGATTGACTTTACCCATTCCGGTAGCTTAGCACTTGATCGTTTAGTTTATTGATATTGCTTTCTTCATGACTTATACATGTTCCTATGACTATGAGATTATGCAACTCCCGTTTACTGGAGGAACACTTTGTGTTCTACCAAACGTCACAACGTAACTGGGTGATTATAAAGGTGCTCTACATGTGTCTCCAAAGGTACTTGTTGGGTTGGCGTATTTCGAGATTAGGATTTGTCACTCCGATTGTCGGAGAGGTATCTCTGGGCCCTCTCGGTAATGCACATCACTTAAGCCTTGCAAGCATTGCAACTAATGAGTTAGTTGTGGGATGATGTATTACGAAACGAATAAAGAGACTTGCCGGTAATGAGATTGAACTAGGTATTGAGATACCGACGATCGAATCTCAGGCAAGTAACATACCGATGACAAAGGGAACAACGTATGTTGTTATGCGGTTTGACCGATAAAGATCTTCGTAGAATATGTAGGAGCCAATATGAGCATCCAGGTTCTGCTATTGGTTATTGACCGGAGACGTGTCTCGGTCATGTCTACATAGTTCTCGAACACGTAGGGTCCGCACGCTTAACGTTACGATGACAGTTATATTATGAGTTTATATGTTTTGATGTACTGAAGGTTGTTCGGAGTCCCAAATGTGATCAAGGACATGACGAGGATTCTCGAAATGGTCGAGACATAAAGATTGATATATTGGAAGCCTATATTTGGATGTCGGAAGTGTTTCGGGTGAAATCGGGATTTTACCGGAGTACTGGGAGGTTACCGGAACCCCCCGGGGGCTTAATGGGCCTACATGGGCCTTAGTGGAAATAGAGGGAAGCAAGGAAAGTGTGGGGTGCACCCCCCCAAGGCCCAAACCGAATTGGTTTAGGGCAAGGGGGCCGGCCCGCTCTTTCCTTCTTCCCCTCTTTCTAACCTTCTCCCGAATCCTATTCCAACTAGGAAAGGGGGGAGTCCTACTCCCGGTGGGAGTAGGACTCCTCCTGGCGCGCCCTCTCCCTGGCCGGCCGCACCCCCCCTTTCTCCTTTATATACGGGGGCAGGGGGCACCCCATAGACACAACAGTTGATCTCTTGATCTCTTAGCCGTGTGCGGTGCCCCCCTCCACCATAGTCCACCTCGATAATACTGTAGCAGTGCTTAGGCGAAGCCCTGCGTCGGTAGAACATCAACATCGTCACCACGCCGTCGTGCTGACAAAACTCTCCCTCAACACTCGGCTGGATCGGAGTTCGAGGGACGTCATCGGGCTGAACGTGTGCTGAACTCGGAGGTGCCGTACGTTCGGTACTTGATCGGTCGGATCGTGAAGATGTACTACTACATCAACCGCGTTGTGCTAACGCTTCCGCTTTCGGTCTACGAGGGTACATGGACAACACTCTCCCTTCTCGTTGCTATGCATCACCATGATCTTGCGTGTGCGTAGGAATTTTTTTGAAATTACTACGTTACCCAACACGGTTGGTCTGGCACGCTGCTCTTCGAATGGAACACGTGTCATATTGCGTTTGCACAAACATGTGGGGCCGTAATTGAGAACCGACCATAGGCACACTCCCCGGCCCCGCAAGTCGGCTGAGTTAATAGAAGAGAGAGACAAGCGATAGTACTGGAACAGTGTTGTACAGACGTTTGTGCCTGGACAATCCCTACATGACATGGAAGATCAGTTCGTCCATGGATGTGACCAGACTCCAGCAGACGGTTGGATTGGCTATCGTCTACATATCGTGTAGGATGTGTTGTACATGGCTGTAGTTCTGATGAGAAATCTAAAAAAGGTTTCTTGTCATCTCACAATATTAGGTGTCATGTGCGTCGGATCACTGCGAGGTTTAAACAGCGACAACTGAGTTCCGCCAAGGCGCTGGTCATTGGGGGCACATGCACGAAGACTACTCGGCCGCCATCTAGGTCAAGCTGGGTATGTTAATTAGGACATCTATCGATGGACCCCTTTTCTATGAGTTTATCTTTAATTTGAGCTTTGATCCTTGTCCAGTTTGTCCGTCGGGATTCATGTTGTCTCCTTGGGGTAGTGAGGTTATGGTTTCTTGTCATGTGAAATTTTTCCGTGTTATATATTAATCCGGTGGTTCAGATCAAAATGACGACAATTGCGCCTCCGCTGCACATGCATGAAGACTTCTCGACATTCATTGATGAGGTCAAGCCGACTCCGGTAGACAAAAGAAAACCACTCCACTATATAGGCAGGAGCCTCCGCGCTTGCTTGCTAGTGTTGCTCTCTTCACACGGTCTCGTCCTCTCCAGATCTAAACACGACAGTGGTGGCCACACTCTCTCTCTACTCACCGCTAGTCACAGATCCAGCCAGATCCCCTCCACTAGGGAAGGTGAGAAGGTGCAATGTTCATGCGGTCGTCCTGTATGACGGCTCTTACCCACTGCCGGTGCGTCCTGATCAATGTGCCTTGCTGTTCTCTCCCACGCAGTGCCGGCTAGGGAGGACCTCCAACCCCTTCTTCCTCGCTGCCATAGTGTGGGCAGATCCGGCCTCTCGCCGCCTGCCTAGCGACATCCCCGCGACCCTCAGGTATAACTTCCTTCGAAACCGGCCTTGCTCTACTTCCCCAGCTCCCGACGTTGTTGCATTTGTATCTTTTACTATTTCTTAGGCCCCCTCATAGATAGGATCGATCGACTGTTCGAAAGACCTAAATTTTTACTGTGAAGAGGAAAAACTAGTTCATGCTGTCGAATCTAGTACTACTTGGTACAAACAAGGAAGAAAGGGGGTGGGGTGGGGGAAGATTTGTTACCTAAATCTAGGACTTGGTCGAAAGAGGAAATAATGGGGGCAAAAAGTAGTAGGGACTGGCTATCCAACTGGTCTCTTGGTCTAATAGGGAAATAAAGGGAAACACAATACAAACTCAATATAAACCGATCTATTGGTTGAAAAGGGAAATAAAGTGGGGACTGGGGGACAAGTCAACAGAGTATGTCGAGCACTAGATTTGCTAGCCTCACACAGTTTAAGGTGGCTATACCGAACAAAAATGGGACCAACCCAGATATCATGTTCTGATATTTGTTGCCCCGAGCCCCTCTTATGTAATGCCACTGGTAAAATTTAGCAGTCGCACTGTTAAAAGTAAGGACATGATAAACCAATGTTGTTTTCAATGTAATGCCTCCAGTAATATGAATCAATGGCACTGTTTTTCATGTCCTGCTAAGTTTCCCATTAAGATAAGTTGCTTCTTTTCATTAGAAATGCAACTGTCCTGGTCCGCCTACTCTCCCATGCCCAAATACCAACTCTTTAGCAGCTGTTAATGTAATGTTGCTGGTAAAATGAAGTAATGGCACCATTAAAGTAATGTCGTATTTAACGTTTGTCATATTTAATCCTAATGCTCACACTAATATCTAGCAATGGTGCTACTTTAGAAATTGCTACTGTCCTTGTAGGATCGCCATTTAGATAAGGAACATGCTTCTTTTTATTTGATGTATGTTTCATCACTTGTTAGTCACCCTCCTTGATCTTAGTTGAGAAGAGGGTCGAGCAGGTGGCAAGCGAGTGTCCTCTCTATCATTTCATTTCCAATGTAGATAAAGAAAGTGCTTCTCTTTGTTAGTATATGTTTCATCAACTAGTCCCATTGTTAATGTTTAAGTGTTTCTACAAACTAGGGTGCTTAATTTTAATTGGTCTACACAAAAATAGAGATTGGAATGTCTCAAGGCCCCTCCTTGTATTACCGCTGTACACTGATGTTCATCACTGGCAAAAGGTGTATCGAGGAGAATTGGGTCGATTTCCAGTATGAGGCCTATCATATGAAGCATCGCAGGGCCCATCTCGCCCTCGCAGCATGGCATACTATGATACTATCACAATATTTTCTTCTATTTATTAGTGTATGTTTCATCAACTAGTGCCACTATAATGTAATCACGCTTTTTCATTATCTGTGCAAACACGGTTATTCAGCTGCATTTTGGTGGAAATGTAGAAATGTATGAATGGAACCGGCATATATGCAGAGTGCGAGGTGCCAAGTAAAAATTAGCGACACCAACATGCTCCATCTAAGCATTGGCATCCACCACAACCAGTGGGATGGGTGGTGCTCTATGTGAGACGGATCTTTCTCGATAGCAAATCCTCTAATCAAATACTAGTAGCTTATATTGGCACTTTTCTAGGGAGTACTCTTTTTTGAAAGAAGCACCAATCTATTTTTCTTTATTTGTACACAGTGTCACAACTTTGTTTTTGGTCTAATGCTATTTTAGGGTGATTGGTGTAGTACTTCGACACTGATTGTAAGCATGATTTTCATTAGCCATCATACTGATTGTAAGCGTGAGAATATGGAAGATTAGGTTAGTGCGAAGCTTACCTTAAACCCTGCCGCCGCCGTTGAAATGAGGCGAGCAGCGAGGGAACCATGGAGAACGGAGGGGTAGCGACATCGCGCCATCCGGCCTCCTCTTGTGGTGGGAGAACGAATACTCCTGTGGCTCCGACTCGCTCTGTACCCTCACGAACGGCACACCGTACTCGATCTATTTGTTATCCTCTCGATGCTCGACCTTCGACCTGTACGCCCACCACCTCCGCCTGACTTTCGCCTCAGGCGAATCTGTCTGCTCCATCACCCAGAAGAGATACTCGATGAACTCGAAGGACTGCGGCGTGACTGCTGCCGAGGAGTACATCTTCGCCCTCATCGCCGTCGTCTCGCTCTTTCGCATACATTTCCACATGGCCCTCACCCTCCATGGAATCTCCCACTCGTTGTCAAACCAAGTAAGGATCTCCTTCAACCTGGCTAACTTTGCCTGGTCGTCACCGGCGATCTGCCCGTTTCGCTGCTGCATCCTCTCCATAGATGTCCTTTTGAGAGGTCCAGTGCTAGCTTTGGAAGATGGGAGGACAGACGGTGGTCTTGCAATGGAGAAGAGGGAGAGGCGACACAATGGTTTTGCAATGGAGAAGATGGAGAGGAGAGTGGGTGGTTTTGCAATGGAGAAGAGGGAGAGGCGAGACGGTGGTCTTGCAATGGAGAAGAGGGAGAGGCGAGACAGTGGTTTTGCAATGGAGAAGATGGAGAGGAGAGGGGTGGTTTTGCAATGGAGAAGAGGGCGAGGCGAGACGGTGGTTTTGGAATGGAGATGATGGAGAGGAGAGGATGTGGTTTTGCAATGGAGAAGAGGGGGAGGAGCGTGCGGCAATGATTTAGGATTGGACGAGAGGGCCAACACGCTGTGACTGGATCAAAATCAAAATCAATTTACCCTTCAATTAAGAAAGCGACCCCACATTAACCAGTCTCCCTTTTATTTTGGGTCATAATTGACCATGATTTTCACAAATAAAATATATGTTATATGTTGCAAAAATAATATAATTTGAAAGTACATTCAGATACGAACCAAACGATACAATTTTTGGTGACATGTATTCACATTTTGCTTGTTAAATACAATACGTGGTCAAACTTTGACAAAAAATATGCAAAACAAAAAAATACTTCGAAGACTAGCGCCGCTCCTCTCCTCTTAAACCACCGCCACTCCTCTCCTGTTCCAATCCAAATCCAGCACTGCTCCTCTCCTCTTCCATTTAAAAACCACCACCCCTCCTCTCCTGTTCCAATCCAAAACCTGCGTCGCTCCTCTCCCGTTCTAATCCAAAACCAGCGCCGCTACTCTCCTCTTCCATTCGAAAACCACCGCCGGCGAGTCAAGGTGCTAGGGAGAAGTAGATCGATGGAGGAGTAAAACCGATACATGAGGATCACAAACGGTGCTACTTCTTGAGCTTGTGTTGGTTTTCCCTTGAAGAGGAAAGGGTGATGCAGCAAAGTAGAGATAAGTATTTCCCTCGGGTTGAGAACCAAGGTATCAATCCAGTAGGAGATAACGCACAAATCACCAAATACCTGCACAAAAAATCAAACAACTCGCACCCAACGCGATAAAGGGGTTGTCAATCCCTTCACGGTTACTTGCAAAAGTGAGATTTGATAAAGATAGATAAACGATAAAGTAAATATTTTTCGTATTTTTGGTTTATTGATCGGAAAGTAAAAGATTGCAAAAATAGTAAACCAGAAGCTAATATTGTAGATCAAAACTTATGTGATGGAAAATAGACCCAGGGCCATAGGTTTCACTAGTGGCTTCTCTCATGATAGCAAATAATAGGTGGGTGAACAAATTACTGCCGAGCAATTGATAAAAAAGCACAAAGTTATGACGATATCTAAGTCAATGATCATGAATATAGGCATCACGTTCGTGTCAAGTATACCGAAACGATTCTGCATCTACTACTATTACTCCACACATCGACCGCTATCCAGCATGCATCTAGAGTATTAAGTTCATAAAGAACGGAGTAACGCATTAAGTAAGATGACATGATGTAGAGGAATTAACTCAAGCAATATGATGAAAACCCCGTCTTTTTATCCTCAATGGCAACAATACAATACGTGTGTTTCGGCCCCTACTGTCACTGGAAAAGGACACCGCAAGATTGAACCCAAAGCTAAGAACTTCTCCCATTGCAAGAAAAACCAATCTAGGTGGCCAAACCAAACCGATAGTTTGAAGAAAATTACAAAGATATAAAATCATGCATAAAAGAATTCAGAGAAGATTCAAATAATATTCATAAATAAGCTGATCATAAATCCACAATTCATCGGATCTCGGCAAACACACCGCAAAAAAGTATTACATCGAATAGATCTTCAAGAACATCGAGGAGAACATGGTATTGAGAATCAAAGAGAGAGAGAGAGAGAGAGAGAGAGAGAAGAAGCCATCTAGCTACTAGCTATGGACCCGTAGGTCTGTGGTAAACTACTCACACTTCATCGGAAGGGCAATAGAGTTGATGTAGAAGCCCTCCATGATTGAATCCCCCTCCGGCAGGGTGCGGAAAAGGTCCCTAGATGGGATCTCACGGGTACAGAAGGTTGTGGCGGTGGAAAAGTGTTTTTGTGGATGCCTCTGGTGGTTTGGGGATATTTGGTAATATATAGGCGAAAGAATTAGGCCAGGAGGTGCATGAGGGGCCCACAAGGGTGGGGGGCATGCCCTACCCCCTGGGCACTCCCTCTGTCCTTGTGGCCACCTCGTGGCACCTCCGACCTCATCTCCAAATGTCCTGGTTTTCTTTTGGTCCAAGAAAAATCATCGTGAAGGTTTCATTCCATTTGGACTCCGTTTGGTATTCCTTTTCTGCGAAACTCAAAAACAGGGAAAAACCAGGAACTGGCACTGGGCTCTAGGTTAATAGGTTAGTCCCAAAAATAATATAAAATAACATATTAATGCATGTAAAACATCCAAAACAGATAATATAATGGCATGAACAATAAAACATTATAGATACGTTATGTATCTATAATTTTTGATTGTTCCATGCTATTATATTATCTGTTTTGGATGTTTAATGGGCTTTATTATGCACTTTTATATTATTTGTGGGACTAACCTATTAACAGAAGGCCCAGTGCAAATTGCTGTTTTTTGGCCTATTTTAGTGTTTCGCAGAAAAGGAATATCAAACGAAATCCAAACGGAATGAAACCTTCGCGAGGATCGTTTATGGAACAAATTTAATTCAGGAGACTTGGAGTGGACATCAAGGAAGTAGCAAGGAAGCCACAAGGTAGGAGGGCGCGCCCCCACCCTCGTGGGCCCCTCGAGGCTCCAATGACCTACTTCTTTCGCCTATATATACTCATATATCCTGGAAACATCCAGGAGCACCACGAAACCCTATTTCCAACGCCGCAACCTTCTGTACCAGTGAGATCCCATCTTGGGGCCTTTTCTGGTGCTCCGCCGGAGGGGAAATCGATCATGGAGGGCTTCTACATCAACACCATAGCTTCTCTGATGATGTGTGAGTAGTTTACCACAGACCTTCGGGTCCATAGTTATTAGCTAGATGGCTTCTTCTCTTTCTTTGGATCTCAATACAAAGTTCTCCTCGATTCTCTTGGAGATCTATTCGATGTAATTCTTTTTGCGGTGTGTTTGTCGAGATCTGATGAATTGTGGGTTTATGATCAAGATTATCTATGAACAATTCATCGGATCTCGGCATAAAAGAATTCAGAGAAGATTCAAATAATATTCATAAATAAGCTGATCATAAATCCACAATTCATCGGATCTCGGCAAACACACCGCAAAAAAGTATTACATCGAATAGATCTTCAAGAACATCGAGGAGAACATGGTATTGAGAATCAAAGAGAGAGAGAGAGAGAGAGAGAGAAGAAGCCATCTAGCTACTAGCTATGGACCCGTAGGTCTGTGGTAAACTACTCACACTTCATCGGAAGGGCAATAGAGTTGATGTAGAAGCCCTCCATGATTGAATCCCCCTCCGGCAGGGTGCGGAAAAGGTCCCTAGATGGGATCTCACGGGTACAGAAGGTTGTGGCGGTGGAAAAGTGTTTTTGTGGATGCCTCTGGTGGTTTGGGGATATTTGGGAATATATAGGTGAAAGAATTAGGTCAGGAAGTGCACGAGGGGCCCACAAGGGTGGGGTTGCGCCCTCCTTCCTTGTGGTTGCCTCGTGGCTCCTCCGACTTCATCTCCAAGTCTCCTAGTTTTCTTTTGGTCCAAGAAAAATCATCGCGAAGGTTTCATTCTGTTTGGACTCCGTTTGGTATTCCTTCTCTATGAAACTCAAAAATAGGGGAAAACTGGAACTGGAACTGGCACTGGGCTCTAGGTTAATAGGTTAGTCCCAAAAATAATATAAAATAGCATATTAATGCATATAATACGGGGATAAACCATGATTAGTAGCCTTGTCCAGCTCGAACAGGTGCAATCACCAAACCGTATAGGTATAGGACTAGTTTAGGCTAGCTTAGCTCCTATATATACTTGTACCCCTGTATGATTTTGTAACCCAGATCAAAGTAATACGAAACATAGGTGCGACACGCACCTATTAGCCATCATCTCGGTATCTCTGTGTTGGTTCGTGTTCGCGTGTGTGCGTGCTAAACTAGCCCTCGTATCAGGCAAGCCGGCGGCTAGTAGTTTCGTGCGTGCGTGTGCTAGCGTCCAAGAGAAAATCAATCCAGCAGTCTGCTAGGCTGCTTCGGTGTTATGTGCACCTCATCTACGTCTACGTCTCCAACCGCTTAGTTGGCAAGCTCGGAAAGTACTCGAGCTGTGTCGAACACGTGTATCGCCGGAAAATACTTGGCTACATCGGCGTCGACGTCGGGCCTGTGCCAACAATTGGTATTCAGAGCTTGGTTTGTCGGTCGTGATCTTCGGAAAGCACTCGAAGGATCATGTCGAACACATGCAGGAGATCATGACGGCGGCAACAGGAGCACAAATGCCGATGGTGGGGGATCACAGTTCCCCCGTCTGGATCAAGAGGACTACGCACTATGGGCGATGAACATGGAGGTCGCGATGAAGGGAGCTAAGTACTGGGAAGCCGTCGACCCCGGCGGCGCCGAGTACACGAAGGGTGCGGCGAAGTACCAGAAGGATCATCAGGCGTTAACGGCGACCTACTCCGCCATGCCGAAGGATGTGCTACAACACCTCATCGAAAAGAACTTGGCGAAGGAGGCATAGGAGACCATCAAGATCCTGCACCAGGGTCATGACCGTGTCAAGGAAGCACACATTCAGTCCCTGATGAGAAGCTACGAGTGCCTGAATATTGATGAAAGTGAGACGGTTGATCAGTTTGCCGCCCGTCTCAAGACCCTCGTCAACGGCATACACAACTATGGTTCAACCCTACAAGAAGTTGCGATCGTCCGATGATTTTTGCGCGCCGCGCCAGCACGCTACATCCAGATCGTCACGTCGATCGAACAATGTCTCGACCTGAAAACTCTCACGGTTGAGGATCTCGTCGGAAGGTTTAAGGCCCATGACGAGAGAATTCGTTTAAGTTTCAGCGACATGGAGGCGAGTGAGGACCTGATGCTGACAAAGGTGCAATGGATCGCCCTATCGAAAGAAAAGCAAGGCGGATCCACGAGCAGCGACAAGAAGAAGGGGAAGGGGAAGCAACGCTCGGCGAGAAAGAACTTCGCCGACTCGGACGACGAGGATGTGCCTGCACCACCGAGGAGGAGTTTGACATCAAAAAATGAGGTGCCATAAATGTGGCTTCCTCGGTCACTTCAAGGCTAACTGCGAGGAAGCACCGAAGCAACGGGCGCTCATGGCCAAGGAAGGAGACGATGGGGACATGATGCTGATGTGCGAACTAGTGGATGAGGAGGATCAAGATGATCACGATCAGCTGGACACATGCCTGGTTAGTGCATGCGCGGCAGTAAACCTAGGCGATATCATGGCGCCAGAAGACCACACTACTAGGGAAAAGCTTATAGACAGACGCTTACTAGTAGCGCGGGTTTATACCCCTTGCTACTGCTACTTACTAGTAGCGGGGGTTTTTACCCCTCGCTACTACTAAGTTGATAGTAGTAGTTCGGGTTTTTACCCCTCGCTACTACTAAGCGGTCTCTACCATGCCTCCCTGAGACATGCCATAGTAGTAGTGAGGGGTATAAACCCGCGCTACTACTAAGTGAATAGTTCGGGTTTTTACCCCTCGCTACTACTAAGCGGTCTCTACCATGCATCCCTGAGACATGCCATAGTAGTAGTGAGGGGTATAAACCCGCGCTACTACTAAGTGAATAGCCATAGTGCAGGTAAGATACCCACGCTACTACTGAGCATATCCCTCCCTTGCCGCACCACTCCCACCCCACCAAACTCTCTCTATCCAACCTCACCCCACCCCTCAGTTGACTCATCTCCCCCATGACCTCCTCGCTGCCGCCAGCACCCACGCTGGCCGGTTCCAGCGAGCTCTGGCCGCGCGGAATACACCCCCAAGCTCCGCCCCTCCCTCCCCTCCTCCCAAATCCGTGCCTCAAGGCCTACACCCTTGCTTTGAGGCGTCGAGGGGGAAGGCGGCGGCGGAGAGGCAAACAGCAAGGAGGAGCAGCACGTCACTCTTCCACCGAATGGCCGCGGGGTCGTCGGTGCGAGCCGTCAGCGTCACCGAGAAGAGGAGCAGCATGGCGGCAAGGATGACGAGGGAGAGGAGGTTGTGGCTGAGGACGAGGCGCGCGTACAGGTCCCTCTCGTAGGCGTTGTAGGAGCGGAAGGCGTTTCTGATGACGAAGAAAGCGGTGAGATTAATCCGGAGCTACTCCCTAGTAGCGGTGAGAATCCTGAGTTGTTTAAGAACTTCAGATCTCCAATCATCTCGCTATCCCTCAGTTTAATATATTCTTCTTCAATTGAGGATATGCAATTTTTCTTGAGTTGCTGAAGACATTGGAGTATGTCTCCGGTTAATTATCCTGAGCATAAGGGAAAATGTTTAGCCTGCGAACTTAACATACATGCAGTATGCATGTGCCCTGCATGGCAGTCCATGTTGGCTGAGTCGTGGATCATTTAGAACCGTCTAGTTCTGTCCCTGCCTGTTTATGAGCTTCACATGGCCTCCCATGGCAGTTTCTGAAGGCAGGGCAAACCATGTGAAAATGAGAACAGATGTACATGCATGGTTCTGTACAGGTGTTAGGTAAGTGTTTTTGCTGATTGCGTGAAATTTTGCAGGTACTGGTAGCATGCTATATTAATTCTTTGGACAAAATTACATTATTCGTCACCCCTGCTCAGCTCAGAGAGGTACCTCATCCCGTCGTCCCCTGATCTCTGAATATCAATGCTTTGGATGAAATTACATTATGAAACTTATATGCAGTAAGGCCTAGATTGGCAGTGTAGTTTTTAAAATACCGTAGTATTCGAAAAATTCGGCATCATGTTTAACTAGTGTGGAGCATGCTATGCAGAGGCCTAGTTTGCCATGTTGATAATTATGAGTTACAAACCAAGCTGTCAGTTTGAGAAAAAAGAGGTCTGGACCTCTTTTCCTAGAAGTTAGAAAAAAAAACAATGTATCAGGAATACAAGTGAATATGAAACTACTGTTGTTGGTTTAGCCAAACACCTCACAGTTGTCAAAACTACAGTTTTGTAGAAACCAAAGTATTCTGATTGAGCTAAGCTAGCAGTGTATCTTCACCTATGGGAATCAAGGTGCATATGCTCCTTGTCTTTTTTCACTTTCTAGACTAGATTGAATAACAAGAATTTCCAATCAACTATTAAAAATAAATTTAATTACCAATCTGCATGCACAAGACATATATCTTTCTCATCATTTTAAACAATAACCATTGATACTCCACGTATATATTTTCTGAGAATTACTTCATATATGTAGGGTGGCAGCGGTGTTCACAAATCATCACGGAGAAAGTAAAGATCTCGAGAGGATTCCGTTTGTTTGCTCTATGTATTGTCTTTCGAAGCGCAAAAAAAAACACAAAAAAATGCTAGTTCATTTTACTGCCTTTTGTAGCAAAAGAAAATGAAAACACAAAAAAATGTTTGTTTCTCTACCTTTTGTAGTAATGGAGAATGAAAGTCACAAAAAATTGTTTGTTTTCAGGGTCGAGTAGTCTGTTGGTTTGTTGTTCGCTCAGAAATGTTTTTGGTTTTGGGGGGTTCGATGTGTACATTGTGTATCAGCATACACTGCTAGCTACCCGTGGAGATCAGCACTAATGAATAAACAAATCCTGGTTGTTCTTTCATCAAGGATTCTTATGCCATCAAGAGCAATGAGCATGGAATAGCAGCTCGAGACAGAGGTGCGTTTGATTGGGAACTTATTCCAGTGTGTGCATTATTTGAGGACCCCAAAACTCTTCTTCTGTATGAAATATTGTCTCTTAGTACCAGTATGCTATCACAATCTTGACTAAAGCATTTGAATTTAAGCTAGTAGATATTGATCTTTGTGATCGAAGTGTGTCTGTTTAATACCTCTAAACTCGCAATTTCATTCAGAATTATGATACTTCTTAGTGTAGCATTGTAGCTTTATTTTTGAACAATTAGATTACCTTTGGTATGCAGCATCAGCCAAACTATGATGTATCTCTTTAGTAGAAAATGTATCATCTTAAGAGTGTACTGAAGCTATATTAATTTGTAGCTCGAATTTTAGGCTTTCTCCATGGTTAATATAAGTTATGTAAAGTAATGTTTACTTGGAAGTGTAACTGTAGTGCCATTCTCATCTTTTAATGTACAAGGACGGTGCTGCTGCACTTGTACTAGCCAGTAGGGACAAAGCTAAGCACCTTGGCCTTCAAGTTCTTGCAAGGACAAGAGGGTATGCTGATGTTGCTCAGGTAAATCTTACATGCCTCGTCATTAATTATTGTTGGTGAAACAAATGTCATTTGAGAAATCTCGGCCTATTGTTCTTGTTAATGGATACGGTTACCAACATTATCCTTTCCCATGTCTCAAAACTGTCAACCTGACTCATAGAATGATCTTTTTCTTTAGGATTCATGGTTTTTTTTTCTTTTTTTTTTGTTATTATGCATTACTATGAGTTCATTGTATTAAGATTCCTTACAACTTCAGGCACCTGAGCTATTTACAGAAGGAGGGGACCCGGCGTTCTTCATGGCTCGCGGCGGTGTCTTCCTTTGATTCGTTCGTGCAACAAGGAGGGGACCCGCCCTTCTTCACGTCTCGTGCAACAAGTAAGGACCAGCCTCCGGCTGTTACTATTGATTTGTGTGCATCTTCTAAAAAGTAAGAAAATACCCTACTGGATTTGGACGCTGACGAGCACTAACAATTTTTCACTTTCCCGACGTGGCCGCAGGGGTGATCGACGTGGAGTACCGCTGCCCGGTGGGCGCGTGTTCTTCAACCACTCGGAGGTGGACTTCGCCGTGAAGCCCGGCAACTGCGTTGCACAGATGATCATCCAGGCGATCGTGATGCCGGAGGTCACCGAGGTGGAGGACCTCGATACCACCGTTTGGGGAGAGGGAGGATTCGGATCCACCGGCATCTGAACTCCTAGCCTTGTAGATACATCTAGAGAAGTGGTATGTTTAGGCTGCTGGTGGAACACTAGGAAAGGTACCCACCTTTGGTTGTGTGCGTTTACTGTTGAATGAAATCTCGTGATCTCTTCTAGTTGAGATATTCAATGTTGCATCCATGAACGTGCAAGTGTTAAAATGGTCATGTGACGTTAATTTATTTTGCACTGGACGTGTCTCTGATCTTCATCCATGAATATTGCATCTAATTTTTATTTTATTTTTTAATTCCTAATTTTTAGTAGTAGTGGGGGGGGGGGGGGGTGGTTTGA